>NC_072466.1:20369265-20669265 GCF_027596085.1 Anoplopoma fimbria
TTGCATGGAATAGGAATGTATGCAGATCATCCGGTGACAATGAGCTGCTCTACCTCTTCTAATAGTCGAACATATTTACAAAATGTAACTGCATGCATGTATGAAAATGAGTAGTTAAGCATCAAACACTGGGATACTACAACTAGTTTCTGCAAGGGAAACACTGACTGTGTCCTTCACGGGTAGCTCCTGATAATCCATATTTCATTTCATGCAGGGTTATGGGAAGCATCTCCCCAGGGGTTTCCACTTGTCAAGCTGTCACATCTCAGAGACCTCACAAGCAGAAGGAATGTGTTGATGTTTGCTGAAAAAACAACAAAAAAAACACACATCCTCCTCTTCTTCAGTTTCTATTTCATTTTCTCTTTCCGTGGTTTTTTTGTCCTGACCTCTATCTCAGGACTAGAGTTGCAGCTGTGAAGAGACAAAGAGGAAAGGCACTTTACTTTATATGTTGCTTAACAGAACAGAGCGACATCGGACTCTTCTCTCGATCTAGGACTCCCTCAAATAGCTTGTGAATTCATGTGTCTCTAAACCAGTAGCCCCAATCCAAGACTGCAAATTTAACTTTATGACTTCAGTTTGTGCTGCAAATAGTTTTACTTTTGTTTTTAATCTCTTCTTCTTCTTCTTCTTCTTCTTCTTCTTCTTCTTCTTCTTCTTCTTCTTCTTCTTCTTTATTTCAGTATTTTTGGTTTTACTAACCGGCCAGACTTCAACTCTAAGTAACTTTGTAGTTTTTTTATTTGGATTTTTTCCCTCTGTATATTCAATTCAATTCAATTCAGTTTATTTTGTATAGCCCAGAATCACAAATTACAAATTTGCCTCAGAGGGCTTTACAATCTGTGCACATGCGACATCCTCTGTCCTTCCCTATATGTATCTCTTTTCTTTATTACAACAAAGACACACTCAGTTCAATGCCTGAGCCCTAGGAGCTAGGAATAAATGTCATTTTGAGATTAATGGTTTGTTATCATTGGTTAAACTTGGGATATTGCATTAAAAAAAATGGTTACATGAAAAGCTTAATCATTTATATGAACAGAGAAATTACAATTTTTGCTACCACCTGGACTTTCCTTCCCACGTCTTTTGCTGCTTTTGTTAATACTCCCTTTTTGTACTGTTTAACTGGCAGTAATTGCACAAGGCTCACGATGACTGTCATTGAAATTACTGCTAGTGTCCCGGCATACACAACCTCAGGATATCACCAGTTAATGGCCTACCATTAAAAGAGGCCTATCCTAAAACCATGGCAATGAAAGCATGTAATGGGAAAAGCCTCAAGGTATCATTTTTTAAAGAGACCTGACGAACAAAATTACCCCAAAAAGCTTCCCTCATAAGTCCATATCGTCTTATGAATGATGACTATGAGTACCAAGCTGGTCCCTGGGCTATCATTCCATTTATCTCACCATGAAATGTAAATTACAGTCTTCATAAGGTTGTAATGGTGCACTACTTTATTCATGAAGTTATGATTGCACCGTTTTCATCCTTTGAATATTCAAAATGTGTCAAGATGAAATGATTGGATCTAAAGTGATCACTGGGATTAGGACATATACTGTGCATTATGGATTAAAACACCGCACTACAACATCTGCTGGTCCCAGGGTTGCCAAGAGGATTCATGAGTTTCTGTTAAAGTTCAGATCCAGACCGATAAAAAACTTTTCTAATGAATGACCTTCAATTATTGCCACCTCCAGTCCCCCCGTGTTTCATTTTCACACGAGCAGAGCATGATGTTGATACTCATTTTCTGATGTAATAAACATATGAATGTGAACACGTGTGAGAAATGAATCTGAAAGGTCTGCTACAGAGACTAGTTTGGGGCTTAGAGGAATGCTAACGGAGCAATGTGTGTGTGTGTGTGTGTGTGTGTGTGTGTGTGTGTGTGTGTGTGTGTGTGTGTGTGTGTGTGTGTGTGGGTGTGTGTGTGTGTGTGCATATCTACGTGCGTGATCCTGCACTGCCTGAATGTGAGAGATGGATCACTATGGAGACAGATTGCAAACCGTCGGGGAAACGGAGTAATTATGATGTGCTGGGAAGCAAAGTGAGAGCTGTCTTAAGAACTGGCCCTCTGGCCATCAGATACTCCAGCATGCTTCGCTGCATCACATGGCCAATTACATTGTATGTCAGTGAGTGATTTATTGCACCAAAGCTGGATGTTGCTTGACGGAGAGTTGGAAATGAGTGGTCGATTGTGTTGTGTGTTCTTGGATTAAGTCTCATCCATTTGACACGTACAGCACGTCCACTGGTGCATTTTGAGAGGCAACAGCATGTAATCATCTTACATGGATATGTACCCAACATGCTGAAGAACGCACACATGACGGCGCACAAACAAACAGCTGCTGGTTTACTTCGCTCTGGATCAACCCATGCTCTTGTGTATCGTGGTGCCAGAACTACAGTGTTGGGTCATGGAGCTGTAGTCAGAGCCATGTTCAGTGTTTAGAGACTTTGGAAAGTGGTTTCATTGTATATTTCAAAATCAAAAACACAAGAACAAAAGTGTAAGGAATGTGTTTATCTGGTTTACTGTTAATGCAATCAATAGCAAATCCAGCTAACTAGGTGTTGCCTTTACCTGCAAAGGTACTTCTAAAACCAAGGTCACGTTACAGGTTTACACAACTTACCCATCCACTGTGTATTATTTCCACACAGTGTGGAGGCTGCTGCTGGATGCTTTCAAAGTTAAATGATTAAAGTATAACTGCAACCACAGGTCCTAGCCGTACTGCACACACTGATTCCATTTTTCTAAATGATGCAAAGTGGGCAAAGGACTGAGAGATGAAACCACGCCCTCTTCCGTATGACCTCCCGGCTGAGGTCTCCTAGCGGCGGCAGCAGAGACCCAGCAACCATCCTGCTGCTCTTCTCATTTACTGTAACCAGTATAAAGTTAGCGTGACAAGATAAGATAAAATGGAAATGTATTAATCCCGAAGGAAATTCTTGTGCCAGAGATTGTTTAAAGATTACAACAGGAGAATGAGAAAAACAATAGAATAAGAATAGAAACATATACTGTATATACAATAGCGTAATAGATATTAAGTGTGTACAAAGTAATACTGACAACAAAAATAGAATAGCAATAAGAGTACAACATGTTTTGTAAATTAAGTACATAGGTTATAGTAGTAAACTAAAATAGAAAAGTAAATTAGCACAGAATTAGAATAGTGTGAAAATATAAAGTGTATAAGAAGTCATACTAACAGCATTACCTAAAAGAAACTAAAATAGAAAAGAAATTGCTCATTACATTGAGAGTAATAATGCCAATGATATTGAAAAGTAAAAAAATATATATTGTACAGAATATATTGGAAGTGTTATATTATTATTATTATTATTATTATTATTATTATTATTATTAGTATTATTATTATTATTCGTAATTATATTATTGTCCTCAGACAAACATGGTGGAAGAGAGAAATACAGTGGTTACTGAAGAAGTAGAAACGATAGACTCTGTGTGGAGAGAGGAGGAGGGGTTAACATTCCTTTACGTCATGTTGTAGATCAGTCCTAAACCATCAAACCTGATCCGGTTTGACCTAACAAGAGTAGGGCTGTTTCAGACAGCTGGTGTTTTGGGCCATTTTCAACCATGAAATGCACATATTAATATGACCTTTAACATTATCCAACGAGACCATATTAACCGACCCCTGAGCCAACCTGGTCTCACAGAAATATGTGAATGGCTGCGACCTCTTAACCGTCATCACGTCATAGTGGCAGAAGATGTGTTTAGAATACGTGTCGAGACCACGGAATCAATCCCAATGGAAAGTCAGTTAGGATCTTTTTTCTTGATCTCATCAAACACATCCATGTGACTATGCAATGGTCAGAGCTAGAGACGTAGTTTTAAACAATGAAAAGACACACTGTGTAGGTGGCTCAAACAAACATAGAACTTTCAACACAGAGACCAGTACAGTATATGTGTTTAGTTATTGTGAAGTTATTGTGAAGTTACGTTGGTGACATTTTTCCTAAACCCAACTAAGTGGTTCTGTTGACTAAACCCAACTAAGTGGTTTGTTGCTTAAACCCGACTAAGTGGTTTGTTGCCTTGAGTCCGAAAGCATAACGGCAGTTTCTTTTCGAATCTAAAGTGGTTATTTAAGGGTTTATTTTGACCAAACTAGAGTTGGTGATTGTGGAAACAGTAGAGAGCACGAGACAGTTTGGATGAGTTTTAATTTTGTTTCTGTTGAGTTTGAATAAAGTGTGTTTTACAGTCAGCGAGGTACATTTGCTGTGTTTTTCATGAGAGTTTGGTGGCTCTGAGGGAGTTTATAAATTATAATAATTGAAATCCTGTTGAATTCGTTAATTTTGTAATAGGCCTACATATTTAAAATCTGTGTATATTGTTTTTAGGATTGCAACATCAGTATTCCTACTATAAACTGTAATGTACTGAAAAAACTTAAACTAGATATAAAAACAAAAAAAAAATTGTTCCAATGTGTTCTCTCTGAATGCTAGGAAAGAGTCTTGTCAAGCCTCAGTAAGACCTGACTTGGAAGAACCAGTCCTATTTAGGAAGGATCTTGACTTTGAGAAACACCCAGTAACTAAGGAGGACAGGGCTCAACAAACCGTCAGCAGACCTTTTCTCTGAAATCACTTTGACCTGCCATAGTAGGAAAAACACAGATGATTTCTATAACATTGGCTCATTTCCATTAAGTGGATTAAGTAATCCAGTGAGCCTGCCTGCACAATACAGCCACCCTGGAACTAGCTCGGCTAAATATACTGTGGTGGTTTTTAAAGTCATCAATTATACCTGTGCTTTTCCTACTATGACAAACCAAAATGCCTGCTGTGCAAAAGGTCTATTAAAATGAAAAGAGGGACGTCAGGCATGTGGCCCCGGTGCTTATAATGACCCACAATAAAACACCACAGAACATTAACATATAGATAATTCTCAAGTATCTCCGTCATTTGGGGCCATATGTGGTGAAATTGACTAACCATTTTTTGGAGCTCTCAACCAATATATCTCATGATTATTTCTCGAAGAGTGTGCATTATAATGCAGTAATCATCTTGGAACAGCACCAACTGAACTTTAATAAATCTCAGCTGCAGCACTGAGAGGGAATAGGATGTACTTGCCGTATTTGTGCCAAAGCAAAAATTAATGGCAGCCACATTCTCAGCTGAATACAAAGTAATTACTGTCTTTTTAGAAATGTTACCCTTTGGTGGGGAAAAAAAACCCTGAAGGCCACATTAAAGTGCAGATGGGTAAAATTTGCATGCTGATAATTGCAGTCCATCAGATTTGTGCTGAATGACACTATCTGCCACTACGTTAAATATCAACCACTTCTTTTCTCATTTGTATCACAATACCACTGAGTGTTCATCAAAAGACCGTTCCCATTATCTTCTCTACACAAAGCTTTATAAATTACAAATTCAGTTTTATTCACAAAGCCGCAACATTAAAAGTGAAAGTGAATGCTAAAGCCCGTGTTTTTTTTTTGGTGACATTCCATCACTAACTTTATGGCGTTATTGGACTCTATAGAACCATTAGTGGAATTGTGGGAGTATGCAGAGGTGCCACCTGCTGCTGTCAGAGATCTTTCATCATGTGTCACACAGAACTCTCTCCTTTGTGTTCACTTCACTGTGTGTCTCGCTTGATATTAGCTCCATGCCAGGCAGCTTTCTGAAACAATACGCGAGGTGACGTGGTGGGATTTAACGACTGAAGATGAGAACAAAAATGAGACAAAAATCGGGGATGACACTCGGTTTTCTTTTTTATCTTGGAGATGAAGAAACACTCATCATGAAAGCCTTCAGCCGTGATAAACCACACCGCCATCACTCCACCGCAGGAGAGGTGAAAGTTAATCCGATCGGAGAGATTACACAAACATATTTTTATCCTCATCACTCTTGTCAAGGCCCCACGAGGCTTGTCGACAGGCATCCAGCATCTCTGATTTATCTGCGGTTCTTGGCCCCAATCCCCCCCCCCCCCTCTTTGCTTAAAGCCAGGGGAGAAGGTCACTTCAGCAGCGAGGTGTTAGCAGTCTATGGGTAGTGGGCACAGGAGACACAAGCTAACCCTGTGGAGTCACATGAAATATTGAAGACATATGGGATCCCACAGCTGTCAAAACCAGGGTGCCTGTTGTAAAAAACCTCAATCTCTGTTAGAGATATTTCTCTGACCTAGACCCTCTGCATGTACAGTACGTCTACACTTCCTGTCAAACGCAAGATTGGTAAAAAAAACAAACTGCACTTAAATTGGAGAAACTCTCAGTGGAATCTGGCTCTGATGTGAAACTTAATTAAAGACATTTTTTAGACCCGCTGAATAAAAGTGCTCCATTTCTCGGTAAGTCCGTTTAGGAAGGTAATTAAGAATCAAAACAGTAATAATTAGATATGGAGTGTAATTTGGTCAGCACTGTGCCTCAGCTCTATGTGCCTCACCAGTAGTGAAGTAGTCCCTGTAAAGGGTTTCTTCATCAAAGTCTAAAGATTTTCTATTTGATCTTCACAAAATCAAAGCAAATAATAATAGATTACAGAAAGCTTTGTGATGATCTGCTTTTGGAGCAACATTGGTTTAGTAAGGAATAGATTGATTAATGCCTCAGGGTGCCTTCAAACCTGCAGTTCAGATCATTTGGTCCAGACCAAGAAAAAACAGAGACTCGTAATTTCCTTTTAGTTTACGAGTTCAACCAAAGAATCAACCAAACACAAAGAGAGTTGTGTGAACCACACCAAATAAGTTGACTGACATTTAACTCAAGTTATTGCATTTGAATAGACAATTGTCACAATCATTCAAAACTATAGAAGAAAAAAAAAAGGAAATATAATAGTGTGTTGCATCGCCAGCACTAATGCCTTTTACTGTACAAGTATAAGTTTTAGCTTTAATGGTCATGCACATAAATACATACATACAGTACATATATACAAGAAATATATAACGTGAGTATAATAATATATAAGTATAAGAACGTATGCTCATGGAAAGATTCAAGGACGTTTGCTGAATAAAGAATGAATGTTACCATTGGTTCTCTTCTAGCCTAATTAGATAAATACATTTAGAAGAGAAAACATTAGTCATAAAAAGACCTTAATCTATTTCCTAGAATTAATACAGTAAGATGTAAGTAACGTTACTTTAAAGTGTGACTACAAAAAAGTGTTTAATTGCTGCATGATTACCATAATGTATAATTACATGGACCATATATTCATTTCCAAGCTTACAGAAGTTAGCTACTGATCTCTTTGCCTTACTTGCCTTTCTAGATCAATGTGCCTTCAAAGCTTATCTGAATGAATCTTCAAAGGCCTCCTTAAGACTTCTCTTTCACATGATGCTTCTTTCACATGTTTAATATCATATGACATTTCAAGGGCAAATTGAAGGATACTTTAGTAAAACGCAGCCGTTATCAAGAAGTGTAACAGCTATTTCACTTAAACATAAACCAGCACAAAAATGACAATTACCAGCACAAACCACGCTCAACCAATCCGATTGTTGAGACTTTCCACTAGAACCCCAAAATGTCAACCTCACCTTAGAGATAAAAGTACAAAAACCGAGATCCAAACAGAGACCATGATCCAATAGTTGTTGAGACATTTCAGTATGGACCAAAATTGCTATCTGTAGAGTCACATTGTTAGCGAAAAGTTCTACAAAGTCTTAATGAAAGGTGACTAACCAATGTTTTGACAACCATACTAATTTGGATTGATGAATGTGTACCAACCGAAACACTCCAATTTAATGAAGTTAGATTGTGATTGACACTGTGTGGGGTTCTTTGCTTGTTCTGTTATTGAAATGATCAGGATTTTATTGTAAGATTAGGAAATAGTTTGAACTAATGCCTAACACACCGTAGACTTTACATTAAGTGAGAGGAGGGAGATCGGGAGCTGATCTCAGGTGAACTCATGTGAACTCCCGCTGTCCACTTAACTGATGGAATCTGGGGATTAGCACTTGAGATGACCTTTTCAAGTGTTCAAGTGGTTAGCTTAATACTCGTTTATTGAGTGAAAACTTGTTGACATCCCATCGACATGATGTAGGAAGTCAGCAAAAGACTATCAAAACAGTTGCAGGTACTTGCTTATTACCCCACATTGCATTTTTTCAGTTTTTCAGTCTCACCTTGGACCGGACCTCCATCACATTGTCAGACAAACACAAACCATGAAAGACATAAAAACTACCTATTTGTTAAAGAATCAAAGACTCTCAAACTGGTCATTTTGGTCTTGGATCTCAGAATACTGCAAAACTATAACAGCACAATTGGTAACTAATTTAGAACAGCAAAGCTAAGTGTTCTCTTAAAGCAGATCCCCCTTTCAGTTTCAGAAGTTTCATTGGTGTGACGGAAACCTTTCTTGATGAGGTTCTTATTGATTGAGGGTGGCCATCACCCCTCTGTGCTCCATCTTAAACCAGGCCCTAGCAGATTTATGTGCTTTTCACAGAGGTTTATCTTTGCCTTAATGCCTCTTTGTTCAGCACTGTATTGGTGTTTCTGTCACGTTGTTAAAATCTATGGGGCAATATCACTCCTTTGGAATGGGCTCATCCAAGTGTCAGTCCCTGCAGATCTATGGCCCAATATGGCAGGGAGAGGAAAAAGGGAGAAAGAAGGAGCGGTAAACTCATAAACCTATATATTTATTCTGATTGATGCTGTTCAGTGTCCCTTTACAAAATAGGCAAAAAAGATAACACTCAAACAAGCAGACATCTTGTTAAATATATTTCTGACGTGCTCGATAAAAGCATTCCACAATTGTTTGATTTCGTGATGAGTGTTTCCATTTTCCTTTGGCCTGGACAATTTCCTCTGACATCGCGACTCATCCACAGCTCGTGATTGCATGTGGAAGCACTCAGTGAGTGATTGATATGTGGGTGGCGCCTGTAGTGGTTTTATCTCCTCTATGCAAATACGTTCAGCTGCTGCATTGAGAGACAGGCCAGCTGTTCTAACCCTGCTAACCGGTCTGGTCAAGCTTTAGACTAAGCGACTCACACTGATTGAAACATGTTCTCTGTGATTATGGCAATCATGGAACCACTCTTGCTACCTCCAGCTGGCCTATTTTGTCACTTTCCATGTTGCTGTGGAATTTAAAGAACATGCCGGTGCTAAAAAAGCTCTTCCGCCAAACGACCATATTCCTTTATGTTTGTTGTCAGTTCTGACATTAAACACGAATCATTCAATAATAGAAGAGTGTAAGGTTTGTCATTCCTTCTTTCAAATAGCAGTATATAGAAAACATCAATAACCTGCTTTGAATCAACATCTTAAGCTCCCTCTTAACATTCAAAGGCCGCTATTTTGAATATTACGAGCCACAGAGATCGAAGCCCAATGATGAAAGCAGAAAACATGAAATAAACACCTATCCAGCTATTTGATAGAGTTAATATCAGGTGCTTAATGGCAGATCATCACTAACTTACCTCCATATTATGTACATACTAGTACTATTTTTGTATCTCAATAGCACCACCACAAGTAGCTCTTTCTATATGATATGAATTAGTATCTCTAAATCAGCAGTGTATTATACTACTCAATACTCATCTTTGGTAGTTTCTAAGGATTTTGTGAAGCTCATTTAAATGTTAGTGATTACAATTGGAAACATCACAGTTAGTGATCGTAGTGAAGCTGCTTTAACAATCTGGGGGTTGGCTTGCTGTCCCACTGTGAGTTTGATGGAGGGCTGATATTGGTTTCTGCATTAGGTTGTCCGGTCCGCTACGTGTTAGCTTGACGTAGGGGGTAAAGGAGTGGGGTGCTAGTCTCTAACAATAGGGAATTCAGACTGATCTAAAACTGTCATAACTACACGATGTGTCTACTGAGCTGGCTTGCAAACATTACCCACAGGTTAGCATACATTTAGGAGTCACCTGGTTTTGTTCAGTTGGATGTTAAGCTAACATTAAGCTAGCTGTTTATAGTAAATACCTCAAAACCATTAGCAGGCTACTAATTAGACCATTGTCTTGTTTTCTATTTCTACCCATGTTAAATAGGCTTTGGAGTTGTTTCACCTTCAACTTTGATGGAGCTTTACAAAATTACAGTAGCTAGCAATCAATGTGACTATTACTTTCTAGAGATATAACTCTTGAGCAATTAGTAAAGTAATGTAACAGGTATTCACTGATTTTTATTCAGTGTGCACTTTGATCAAAATGAGATATGTTGCTACATATGCGTCAGCAGATAACCATTGCTTTCCTTTGGTACGGCATGCCTACCATGTGCTTTTTAGACGCCCATTTATGTTAAAATACTCTCAACTTTTCAACAGTCGTTTGTCAATGTCACAATTGGCCCCGACAGACAGTTGAATCAAGCAAGACCTCCTTCCTGTTTTGATGAGTATTGAGTATGTGAGACTACTGTCGTCTAGAGAGTGAGACGGCACGTTTCCGTTAATCACCTTTAATCTGTTGCGCACACATGCCAGTTTTGCTCAACACGATTTGCAAAGGCGTTTTTGAAGCGGCATCCCCTTTTTATTTTTATGTTGACAGCACGTTCTACTGAGTATTTTGTGTTTTGGCACGTCTGGCTGTTTGGTGCCATCCATGGTACTGAAAGGTTTTTGATTTTGGTATGTTTAATTAGCATTTAACCTTTTGTTTTGTTTTATCTGAATTAATCAATATATACATGTTACTTAAAAGGCTGCCAAAAGAAATAACCTAACAGGCTGCATGGTTTAGGCCTACTGTGGTTTGTGTTTTATTTTCCATCCATCCATTTTCCGTAACCTGCTTATCCAGTTAAGGGTCGCAGGGGTGCTGGAGCCGATCTCAGCTGTCTGTGTTTTATTTTCATCAATAAAAACATTTTGAAGATTTTTTTTTTTCACAAATCACATCCTGGTAAAATGTATAAATAGGAATGATACATTTATTTGATTTTTTTAAGGGGACTTGCCCAGTTCTGGTGAATGCATATCCATATTTTAAATAAACCATGTCCAAATGCTTGAATTCACAAAAGCAAACAAAGCCAGCTGTGAAAGCGTCTCCTCGATCTGCCAAAGTTACCTTGCATCACCAGATCCTTTTTTCCCTCCCTGGCACCCACAACAGCTCAAATTGCCCAGAGGAATGCTTATTTTCAGGCATCGGAGCGCAGGCCAGACAATGTCTGTCCTTTTCAAAGGGTATCAGGGATTGGCAGGGCCATGATCTCCTCTACTTGCAGGTCTTTTGTGATTCCCTGGAGGGGCTGAGGCCAGGCGAGCTCCCTGGCGCCATTCTGCTCTTTCACCCAGTCAGCCTTCATTAGCCTCCACTATAATCCTTCTGCTTTGGATCCACAGTTCTTGATGGACGGATTCAAGCAGTCACACCACAACAAACCCAGAGTAGTTAAAAAAAACAGGTATAAAGTAGTGAAGTAGTAGAGTGCTTATTAATGGATGATAATAATGCTAAGGATAATGCTCTATTTTACTTAAGGGGACATAAAAATAGTAACTTATATGAAACATAAGCAAATAATGATTGGTTATTGATTATCTGCCACTATTCGTCTCATTCAGAATGAATTCATTAACTTGCCCATTATTTTTCACTTACATCTAGCAGGTACTTTAATAATTATATGCCTATTATTCAAACCAAAATGAGAACTTCTTGAATAATGACATCTAGGAAAATGTAATTTATCAAACTGTCACTTAAACATAGCACCGACATTTGAAAAGCAGTGCTAAGAGTGATCACACCTCAGAAAATAAATATGTGTCACATTTAAGGTTCAGTGTCTCATTTATGTTACTAATGGTACCAAAGTATAACTAACAGTGACAGCTGTTTAGAGCGACTGATGAATTACATTTTGTTGGGGTGGTGCTCGCGCCCCGAGGACATCATTTCAGAATGTCATACTGCAGATGAGTTATCAGAAACGAGACTATGGGGAACAAGGATGTGTATATGATTGCATGTGTATATGAGTATTTGTGTAATGTTATTTATATATTGTAAATGTTTGTTATGTCTTATATGCCAACAACAAAGAAAGTCAATTCAAGGACTTGATCACCCAAAGGTCCATGAAGTAGACTTGTCTCTGACTCTTTGAAACTATTTAGCGCAGTATGCTCAAGAATTACATTTCCATTGGACAATCCAAGGTAGGAAATCCTATGAAGCTGGAGCTTTATGTTGAAGGAAAGGTAGGGTGTGAAGGTTGGGGTGGTGGATGGGCTTCCACAAGACTCTCTGTTCAAAGCAGCATTGCTAAAGCATAGACAGTATAAAAGAAGTGGACGTAGTCACCGTGACGTCACCCATTGGTATGTGGACTGATGTTATGAAGCCTTGAGTTTGACGTTTTGTCCGTTGCCATCTTGGATTACGGCCGTCACCATCTTTGCTTTTTGTAACCAGGGAATAGAAGTGATTATATTTGGACTGAGGAGGAGTGACGTAGAGACACTCTATACGGCTCTAGTAGCGGCAGTGACCTGTCAATCACAGTAGCCCCGCCCTAAAGCATACCCTGCTTTATGTTCTATTTGACTCTAAATGGAGCATCATTTACTAAATGAACATCATGCTGTATTGAAGAAGACTTGAAACTAGAGATTGAGACCATAAACTCATGTTTACAATGTTTACTGAGGGAATAAATCAAGAGAGAAGTAGAGTCATTTTCTCATAGACTTCTATACAACCAGAGGAGTCGCCCCCTGATGGTCAGTAGAGAGAATGCAGCTTTAAGACACTTCAGCATTGGCTTCACTTTGCAGAACCAGAGGTTACCATCTGGGCTGAAGCCTAAGCAGGAGAAGATAAAAGCGTTGCAGATGTGGACACAACATGTAAACAGACCCTAATGTTAAAAGAGCGCTAACAGCAGATAAGATTTACAGACAATTAAAAGTGCACTGTGCTGTGGGTGAGAACCCAGGTCTGAAGTCAGTACATCAGAGAACGATGCAGACAGTAAGTGTGTCTGTTTTGTTATTGCTAATAAGTTTAATCATATATACTCACAGTATATCATGCTCAAAACTACTATTTCTCCTGATTTCTGTTGTCATGTAAACATTCAAACAATGTGGATTTAACTGGTTGTGCTTTGTGTAGCCAGATGACGAGAGTCCAAATAACGAAAAAAAAAAAAGCCAGACTGCTTTTGTTTCATGTGGACGTTACTGATATATCGTTTCAACCACAGAGGATCTTCCTCAGGTTAAAGACACACCTGTAATGAATTAATGATGAAACATGACAGCATTATCTCCTAGTCAGCCTGAATGAGTCCTCTGATATGAGACATTTTCAGAAACATAGGAGACTGATTTGTCCACTTCCCTAATTTTATTCTCTTCATGTGATTGGACAGATCACATAACATTTACTTTTTGACATAACAGATGTGGCCTATTATGCACATGCTAATCATTTGCAGATTGACCATCCAAATAATAAATATTATGATAAAGGAGACAGGAAGCAAATAATGCAATTCAAGAAAACTCTGCAAAAAGTAATTTCCATCACTATTGCATCCAATTAAAGACCGGTAACTAATATTTGCCTTTTTACTCAATGAAATATTGTCAATGAACATAATCTGGGGTTTGCATGATCGTCTAATGTTACCTTTATGTTATATTTGACAATAGAGTTCACTAGCACTCCCCGCACGTTTGAACATAAACAGAGTCTCATCTGCTTGACCTTTACACTGTACCTACATTAATAAAGCACCAATAAAGTGATGATCTGAGGCTTTGCCAATGAATAGATCATCAAATACAAATATTTAGGTCTTGAAAAATTAACGATCATGAGAGCTAAATCACCACAGAGAAAGGATGTAAAAGGTAATGTCAATCCAACATCTGATGCTTTACTAGAGCCATTCTAAAAAAATATTAAAAGCCACAAACACATACATATTCTTATCTAAACCACCCCCGCCTACTTTCTTTTCAAAAATTACTTCTAATTGTTGACTGGAATTTAATCTTAATCTTTAAACCTCATCATTATCTCTAACACCTGTAATCAAAAATAATCTCATCGATCATTATAATTATTCCAATAGACGATGTATGCCTCAGACGGCACTAACGCTTAGATCAATGATCGTTGGTGCAATGCATCAATACTTTGTGCTGGTTCAGGAAAGAGGCAGGTGATCAGTCCTACTGATGGGAGAAGACCTCTGAAGCTCAGATTCAATTTTTTCTAGCTGAGTAAGGCAACAAAAGTGATCCCCCAGCTTGCTGTGATGTTATCAGAAGGGCCTCAGCTGTGGAGCACACGGTCATAACGACATTTTTGATTTACCAAAAATCATTGATGCTGCAGGCCAGTGTGTCTGCAAAGACAATCAGGTCACGTTCCCTTGAATCTCTGATGACGCCCCCCTTGTCACCTATCTCCCACTATCCTTTAATGCAGAAGTTATTAAAGTCCTTGAATGGCTGCCTTTCAACACTTTGTACTATAGGGCTGTAATTAAAGGTTAACTTAACCGTCTACATGTCATCCTCTGCAGTGGAAGTGGTCTGAAGTCATTATATGCTGAGTGACACAGGAGGAAAAATGAGTGTGATCACATTGTGAGGAAGCTTTGAGGTAACTCACATATATGAGACATCTGAAGAGGAGAGCTGGGGATCCTGGAGTATTCTCTGATCAGCCTTGGATATAAAACATACTCTTCTCTGTATGAATTGAATTATTTATTTATTTTTTCACTTCCACGCTGTTGTGATTTGCATTGTTTTTCACCGTTATCAGTACAGGAAAGGAGTAGCAGAAAAGAATGAGGCTTTCACTTGTTCAACCCTTGAAACTGAAGTGTGTTATTATCTGTCAACAGGATCTCAAGAAGGCTGGAGATAAAAGGGTTTCAAACTGATTTCTGTGAACAAACCTGTGTTGTTGTTCTGCTCTTTGCTTCCGAGTGAGAGATGCAGCCCTGAATGAAATGAGCTGCTCAATACGATATGTGGAAATTTCTCTTTAGCATCCTGACATGGCACTGCTTGCAGCCTCAGTGACCTGGTGATAAGGTGACATGAGCTTTCTTTTATTGAAATATGTTTGAAAGGCAAGGTTTCTTGTGTACAATTGTTATTGACCGTTCACTTATTGTCCAATCACAGCGTAGCAACTAGGCACAGCAGGCCTGTCAGGCTTTGGATTCCTCCACATGTTGAAGCAGCTGTGCATGGAGCCCTAGTCGGACCAGAGTCTGGTGTCTTTTTACCTTTTCTAAGAAGTGTCATGAATGGATTGAACATTGTGGTCTGCTAATGTGAGCTGCAAACGTTAGCATATCCGGGTAACCAGCTCACTACCATGGGTGGCAGAGCTCTGTATGCACACAGATCTTCCATCAAAAGTGACTTGTTTGTTTTGTCATAGAATACAGTATTTCTACCACTACTAATACAAAAAAGACTGGTAATACGGAAGCAAAGTTCCCAAGCGTGAGTCCTGCTTCAGTGTGCTTTACATAGACAAAAACAGAAAGGAACACCCATATTTAAATACAATTTAGAGGTAATACAAAGTACATAAAATATTTACATTTTTAGCAAGGAGAGAAATTGCATGCTTTTTGAAGTGGCACTATTTAGAGAGATACAATCCAGACCCCCTAGTTGAAAACGTTTCTCACCAGCACCCATGTTACTACCTACAGTAGTAACCTAACCTAGTATTAGTTTCCTACAGCAAGGAGCATTTTGTACTAGATTAGCGTGTTCAGTTAGAGGTTAAGGTTAAGAAGACTCTTGTGGCACATACTCCTTTATCCTCATCGTGTGGATCAACTAACGATTCATTTCCTAACTTGCATTAAAATACACAATAAATAATAAAATAAATGTTTTCCTTTCTTTAAATACGTCAAGACAACATTTATTTTGCTACTATCGTGTTTGAAGTCCAAGATATTTTATTAAGTATTGAATATCAAAAGTCAATGTGTCTATGAGAATTGTAATGAAATAAGTCACATGTAATAAAGGACTTTTATTTGATTTTTATTTATTATGAAGTTCATTCAGGTATTCTCCCAGCGCCTTGAGTTCGCTTAAGTTTTCAGCTGTGTAGAAGGCATTTATCAACAGTTTAGAATGCAGATTCATTCAGTCATTTCATAGCTGCAAATGCATTGAGACTCTAAGAACCTAGAAAACAATGTAGACAATACGGGAGGTAGAGCTGAAAACTCCTGCCTGACTTAATTGTTTCTGTATTACCTTGGAAGCAGACACTGTTTGTGTTGAGAAAAGCTTATAAATTGACAGTCTCTCCTGTAAAAAGTCAATCTAGCTCACCCAGCAGTCCACTCTCTCTGCCTGTAATCAATTCACGGTAAATAAAAAATAATCCAGCCTGATCGTCCAAACAAGATGCCGTTTCCTTAAATAGAATTTAAATGTCAGTGTTCTAAGTGAATGGATGTATTGTTCTATACAATTCAGTGAGAAATTATTCATCTTCGCAAGATTGGAGCCAAATTTCTCATGTTCCAACTGTATTAAATAGCCTACAAACCGCAGGTCAATACTAAGCTCTCTCTGCATTGAAAATGTTCTAGTTAATTTAGTTTAGTTAGTTAATTTAAATATTGTCAAAATCAACCGGATGCGCTAGTCGCTTCAAACAGCATGATATCCTCATTGACTTCATTTCTGTTTTAGTGAGAATACCAGTTAGAAACCAGTTGCAAAGGGAAGGCAGACAGTAATCATTTCTGTAATTAAAAACCCTAGCTAAAATATCTTTGGCCATCAGAAAGAGACAAAAGCGTCATAGCAACAGCCTTGACAACGATGGATTAATTAACACAGGGATAGATGAATCAGTGTTGAATTCATTATGTTTATTAAATAGTTTAGGTAATAATGATTTGGAAAAAAACCTGCTGAAAACAAGTGTTATTAGTATGTCAATTCTGGTGAGAACAGGGACATTGGGGTGTTATACAGATTTGGAGACTCCAGCTTGAAACCAGAACAACCTTGGACAGATTGGGATGTCTGGTCACCTACATGGACCAGCTATTTAGAAGTTTTTTTTCAGTCTTTGATATGATATAATGTATTTAGCCATGAAGTGTATATTTAAGACATATTTGACAGGGTTCTTCTTTTAAAAGAAGTCAGCTAGGGACAACATTTGCAAACAGAAAATAAGCTTAATTAGCTAGCTAGCTATAACAAATAAATATCTGCTAGCTACAGTTGGTGCTATCCGGAATCCTGCATTTGTCTGCCTCTCTTAGAAATCAAGGACCCATTACAAAAAAAATGTAGTGGTCAATCTTCTATGTAAACATTGTTCATATGCGAGAAACAAACCTAACAGACAAAGCAAAAGTAATGAAGCCAGGCTGGGCTTAGCAAATTGTCAATTGTCCTACTACTCTGTAGCATCAATTCTACATTCATTTTAAAGCTACGGTTGGAAATGTTGAAAAACTAGCTGGAATACGCGAGTTTAAAAAATGATCAAACTGAAAAACCCAGCCCAGTGTTGCTAACTCTTTTCCAATGAAAGTAGATCTAAAAGATGCTAAATCTACCAAGAAAGTCTACAAATCTGCAAAACTGACAGCTCGTCCCATCAGGCCTCCCTTTAAGCCACTCCCCCAAAATGATCAGCATGAGCGTAAAAAAACAACATGGCTGTTGTTAGTACTCAAAGCTGTTAAACTATGAGCTGTAGAAGAGTCCAGTGATGAGCAATGAGTGCACGGTCAAAAAATACACACAGGTAGAAATTCAAGTATAAGTTTTTTCTTTTTTTGTCAGAGCATTTTCTGCATTCATTGTTGTCAGGATGTAATGAGATTTTCCACAAAAATACCAAATATGTTTTTGAAGAAGATTACCAACACTGCCTTTAATGCCAACCCTCGATTACATATAACACTGCACAGGCAGAAAGGACTGTCCAACCTGGTGTTCCCATGATATCTCTTCACTGCAGAAAACTATTGATTCAGCTGGTATAAAGAATCTGTTGGTGTGGCATACGTATTGGCTTCACCTTAATTCACTTGCTGGGGAGGTACTTTTATGGCTTGACTGAAAGAACATCCGTCAGCCGACACACACACATAAACACACCACCAGACACACAGACTGAACCCCCTCTCGGAGAGGCCCAGGTTGTCTCCACCAAGAAAAAAAACACATCCAATACTAATCAAATGAATCAGATTAAGTGCATTTCCGCCCTCCTATTTATCAGCTGGCTCTGTCCAGACAGCAGCTGATAATGCTGCACGGTGCACATTGAGGCAGTGGCTAGCATTGACACACCGTGGGCGCCCATTTCACGCCTGCCCAGTTCTGGGGCTAATGAGTGCAGTTACCATCTCACAAGTGGGCTAGCACAGTAATCGAACATCATTAATTCCAGCACGATTCATTTTAGTAACCAAATCACTGATCAAAGTCCATTTGAGCAGGTTCTAATAGCTCTGAAAGAAGAAAAACAGATGCCCCTGATGACGGGCCTCTGCGTCTCAGTAAACAAATTATGTGGGATTCCATATGTGTCGGCATCCTTGATTAAATGCAATGATTATATGTAATCATCTTCCAATTGTGAATGAAATGATTACTCTCATGATTGCCTTAAAGCGACTGTAACTGAATGTAATGGCCTCACGTCTTTTGATGCACACAGTGGAATGCTAAAGTATTGTAAAGCCTGTTGTTCCTCAGGCTTTTAACATATCATTTAACAGGCTGGCCACCAGGCTTTGCTAAAGCCAGAGCTAAAATAAATACCAATACCAGTCTATTTTCAAAGGTCTGTTTGAACAGAAAACAATATAAAAATGAATCATGGAAATCACATTTTTCACATATTGATGTCTTAGCAGTTACAAAACAGTAACGATGCCGTATTGGCTATGCTTATACACAGATATGTTTACACTCATCAAAATGCATTGAGTTGAATGCATTTCATACCTAATAGAAGATACTTATTGGAATATTTTAGAACTCGCATGTTTGTTTGCAAGCAATCTCCTTCCTCCCAGTCTTTTCATATCTATCTAACATTTCTATCTATCTTCTGTCAATCAGTGAAAGACAGAGCCTTGCATTTGCATCAACACTCTCTGCAGTTGTCAGGAATGTGTATCGCATCCCCCACATGATTGTCATGTTTGGAATTGCTGGTCACATGACGCATACTGATCACAAAACACCTTTTCCCCATATACAATCCTTAAAAAGGGAGCAGCTGTAAAAGGATGAATATATTTTATTTTCCTTTGCATGTATTATCAGAAATGCTTTCCAAACAAATTTGAAAACTAAAATTGTGTTAGTTATTTATTATTTATGTGGAAAGCAGAGGCAGCCTGAAAAACTTTTTCAACTGACGTCACGTTTGCTGTACTTCAGAAATGCATATATGAATTAAGTAGGGCAGTGATGTTCATGGCCTGGCTGTTTGGAGTGCATGACCATTGGAGCGGCCCGATAAATTGCGGCTAAAGAGGTGCAACTTTTAGCGTTGTTGATCGATGAGTCCAGGGTAGATTTCAATTATAATGTTATCCAGCAACCAGCAACAAATGGGGAATTGCAGTCAATGAGCTTCTTGTCTGACCTCTGCAGACACAACACAGTCTCAAGGCAGTTTGTGAAATAGTCCCAAGATGCTATCTACTGGTTTCATGTACAGGGACACAAATTGTCTTTATATCTTTGTGTCGCTCTGAAGAATTTTTTTCCGGGAAGACATTACATTAAAACTAAAAGTTAGGTTTAGGCAACAAAACCACGTAGTTACGTTTTGGAAAACTGCAAAAACCACAACAAAACCACAACCATGAAACTGCAAAACAGTGTCAAACACCGGTCTCGTGGTTGAAAGTCCTGTGTTTGTTGTCAAGTTCTTGTAATGTACGAAGAACATACACACACACACACAAAGATCTCGTTCTTTATAGCTAAATGGGGTGTTATCTTGGAAAATGACTTCAAGTTCTCCCAATAAATCCAGGGTGTCCTCATGCTATCATCAAAACATTGTTGGTCAAGAAAAAGGTACAGCTGGTACAGTTTAATTGTAGCACCCCATCAGGCTAGTTGGTATGTTTTATGACTACTTAAATATAGTCCCAATGTACTAGTTACTTTGGTCAAAATTGAACCCATTTAATATTATTATTTTGAGGTGGAATATCTACTAGGCCCATTTAATTTACATTTTTACATCATAGAAATTATTTTCATTGCAACCAGGAAAGCTAAAGAAGAATGGCATCGAAGCACAAATGTGACATGATAATCTCCACAACATGTATTTACAAATTCTCTCAGAAGTAGCAGATTTATTCAGCGGATGTGCAACGAGAATGCAGAATTAACATTCTTTGGGTCTGCTACAGTGGCTGCATGTCTGTGGCGTAGCCCCAGCCCCGTGCATTTTCCACGCGCATTGACGTCCATGTCCTGTTGCCTGCCTAAGATGACAGAGATGGCACGATCTCGAAGACCCTGCGCTGCATTCCAATGGCCATTAATTGAGTAGCTGCCCGTCATCTCGTCCGTGATTGATGACATAATTAGGGACGGCCCCGTTTGATGGAGATGCCTGGCAAACTCCTCTGTCTGTTGGCCTTTTTGTGGACAGGAGGCCCGGGTCCCTGGAGCTTCGGACTGTCGCTAACCTTGCCTCAGAACGAGGAGGAGTACGCCTTCATGTGCCCGTTTGTGTGTGTGTGTGTGTGTGTGTGTGTGTGTGTGTGTGTGTGTGTGTGTGTGTGTGTGTGTATGGACAGAGTGCTCCCCGGTCCTGCTCCCCTTAACAATGAGCACAGCTTCAAGCTTGGGGAAGCTGATTAAATTAAAGTGCCTCACAGGCAATCATGCCAAGGTCAAAGAGATGCTGTGCAAACTGCTTTTGGCACCAACTTTCCTCGGTGTGCGGAGACGCTTATCAGCAGATGTGTGGGGTTTAGGATCAGGAGTGGCCGAGCGTTCGTGGAACGCGTGGAAAATTGAATTGTCACTGTTGATTTTGCTGCTTGCATATCAGGGAGAGAATGAACTTTCAACAACAGCACAATATGAGGTCCTGGTCTGTGCTGTGCACGACAAAGATCCCAGGCAGCCTGAGAGAACGGGATCGCTGCCTGTAATATTCAGAGGAAGGTTTTTTTCTTTTTATAAGCATCTCAGCCAACATATCATTTACTTTCTTTAATGAATGCAGATGCATCCATACAAGGGGTGACTGGATGGTTTAATGACATGATGTGTATCATATGCTATCATATTCAAAATCACCAGAGCTCAACCAAATGAAACCCCTGTGTCTGGCAACATGCCAGACCCCGTCATCTCAACTGACTAACCAAATGACACACATTCTTATGGAAGAATCATGTTTATTCCTTCAGGAGAGTTTCAGAAACTATTTGGATGTATTTAGGTTTTTTTGATGGAAAACAAAGTAAAATATTCAGTATATTAATTTATCAATTGATTAATTCAAGTTTTAATGCATACAATGCTGGGGTCCGCCATTCCCGTTTTGGATTCAAATGAGCTGCCTACACTCAAAGGATTCATAGGAAACGATACATGCATGTATTCCAGATTTACTTCTTGTTATTCTATCTCACTGATATCAGTCTGTTACTTCTGCTGAGGTCTCTTTGGACATTTTCAGACTTGACGCAACTCACAGAACACATTAACTGACCATGTTCTCCTTTAAGGATTTTATAGGATTCATTTATATGCTTATATATATATATGTATATAACAAGTATTACAAACTAACCCACAGCAAGGTTAGTGAAAAGTAGCAGAGGAGGCCATCCTCTCAATGTTAGTATCTCATGGAGAAGGGCACTAGTAAGGGAGGCCACCAAAAGGAGAGGAGCTACACGGTTCTGTGGTGAGATGGAGAGACCCTACATATGATAATAATAATACATTTTATTTGTATAGCACTTTAAAAGGTACTCAAAACTTGCCATATAACAACTGTCTGATAATAGAATACTGAAGGCCTGTTTTTCAGACGCACATGTGACGCATTCTGCGCCAAACATGTGCTGTATCAAAGGGGGGGTCGGGGAAATAATAGGAGCCGAGATGTTTACAGAGGATGATTGTGTATTCGGCTGTGTTTACTGAAGCTACGCTATTTGCAACTGTCGGTTTTACAGGGGGAACTATCCACCTCCGAAGGGGATGCACAAACACAGCGCAAATGGTATTTAGAAGGTTGTAGTGGTGGAAATAAACATTAATTATATACAGGCTGGTATATACCTCAAACCTGATTATTAGAAACTTGAGCAATTAGGCTTTTGATAATAAACACAGTGTCATATTATTATTGTTCTCTCTCTGTCTCTCTCTCCTCTGGTTGCAGTTCTTTCTGTATGTTTTGTGCCTCTATGATTTTTCTTATACTTCATATCCTTTATGTTTATTTCCTCCTGATTTATTAATTTTAGCAAAATTATGTTATAATATCATAATTTCATGGGTAATAGCCACACTTTTTCCCAGGTGAAAGTAAATTTTTTTATGTTATGATTCCTTCTGAGTGTAATGATGTCATCCCTAGTGTGGCGATGGCAGCACCATGCTGTGGGGAACATATCTCTACAGTCGGCCCTGGACGGCTTGTGGAAGAAAAGATCAATTGAATTGAGCAGAAAACAGAGAAATGGCGGCTGTGAGTGTGCAAGAGAACTTCTGAGAGGAAAAACAGAAAGCTGAAGCCACACAGGAACAAAGTGGCCAAGTCCAATCAAATCCAGAATTTGTGGCTGGACATGAGACAAACTCATGTGCATCATGCAACTTCACAGAGCTTGAACGCTTTTGGCAAAGAAAACGGGGAAAACTTGCAGACGTGCAACCTGAGACGGAGCGATCCACACACACTGGAGTCTGCAACGGCTGCCAAAAAGTGCCTCGACTAAATATTGACCAGAAGTGGGCGAGTTATGCAATCAATTGTTTTTTTTATCTCTGGTCCTCGTGTAGATCAATAGTTAGAGATTTCTTTTCACTTTGAGTTTTTTTCATTCATCATAAAAAGCCTCATTACACTGTGAGGCAATATTGGAAACGGGGGCAGGGGAATAGGGGTGGAGGCTGATTGGCCCTTGTTTAATAGCTGCTGCATGTACGGTACAGTGCTTATAAAAGTAAAGCATTTTAATAAGTGTGAAATTCCTTCCACTTCAGTAACAACACTTTTTCCAGTCTAAAGTCCCTCCTCAGCAGCTCGCCACTTTTACAGAATAATTGAAGTGCTAAAGCACTGAAGTACAGTTTGTTTACTTATTCACGGATCGACAGCATCATGACCAGGCGTTAGACTAAACAGATGAGTGAGAAACGGAGAGGCAGCGGTGAGCCCCGACCGAAGAATGAAGCGTTGACGGAGGACGGGGCTGAATGAGTGATGTCCAATCAGCCGCTGCTTATATTCCTCAGTGGTTTTCTAGGGATGTCTGTGGCTAATGACTCACCATTGGAGTGCCTCCACGTCCCATGGAGAGATTCAGATCTGCAGGCCAAGCTTGAGCGCTATCAGATGGTTGCGTCTGAACACCAGTGGCGTCTGCAGCATATGCTTAATTGGCAGTTTGAGCCTCTGCTCTGCTGTCTGTGTTCCAAGTCATTAACATGTAATGTGCACTCCGGACCCGGGGCCCATAAGAACCGTTCCTACCCACCATAACATTTAAACAGCTCTGAGCCACGCTCTCCCCAGCTGCGAGACAAAGAGCTTCTGCTCTTTGTCTCGGGTGGACTCTCCTCCAGTCTTGCTGTGTGAACTGTCACCTCTCCACAGCGGCCCTGTTCTCCACGCCTTCTCATGGGAACTCGCCCCCATTCAGACCATGGCTGGTTTTTGTCCCCGCTACTTACAGCAGTAGAAAAAGAAAAAAAAGAGGGGGAGCGGGATAGTGAGAGCTGTTAACAGCTTGTTAAACATGTCTGTTTAATTCAACACCACTCTCTTCATCTAAAAGGCAACGTTCATCTTCTCTTAATGCTAATGCACTCTGCTTTTTGCGGCGCAGATATAGAGGAATCATTTCATAGTGTCTCACTTTTCCATGCTCTCGGTGGATGTGTGAGACTCTAATGAGCTCCCAATTTAGACTGAGATGTTTGTTAGGGACTGCAAAAATTGGCTAGGGTTCAGAAAGAAGACATGAAACTGCAAACGAGAGTTCAAGAAAGCGAGACGGGCCCTTGAATTTTCAACAAGTCAAAAAATAGTCTCGACAACAAGTTCTATGTTGTCAGCAGGTATTTTGGAGAGCAACATTATTTCTTGAAGCCAAGGACAGAACTTAAAGATTAAAATGTTGAATTTCCAACAGAGTTTCTGTTGCTACCTCACACACGCACACACACTAACACACACACACACACACACACACACACACACACACCAGCGCAACAAATACACATACACACATTCCTGCTTTCCTGGATAATTTAAAATCGTGAAGAGTTTAGAGCTCATTTGAAACTATTGAAATCTCCAGGAGCAAGATAACGACAATAAGGCTAAAAGCAAACCTTACACTACTTCTGCTGTGAAATTATTATTCCACATCGTGCATAAATAACTGACATGTTATATGAACATTGGAGTTGGGCTTAAAATTAACAAAATTCAGATACAATTCTAAAATATTTACAAACATTTAATTATGACTGAATTCTCTTTACTTTGTGTGTTAGTCAATGTTGTGGATTTTTTTATAAAGAGGGTTAAACTAAGTCAGTATAAAAGCTTCATGCTAGGAGACGTTCTGTCAGTGGTAAGATAGCGGTAAGCTAGCAACTAGAGCATGGACTAGAGTCATAGACCCTTCTGTCCACATAGTGTTGTTCATGTATTAATAGCGAATTTAAGTCGTCTGTTGTTTCGTTATGCTGCTAAATTTATATTCCTCTCAGAAATAACAAGCTTTCACTCGGAAAGACAACGGTTAGCCATATCTATCAGTAAGCCTACGACTACATTCACCAAGAGGTAGGAAATGTTTGGGTGTGTATGTAATTATTTTATTGTTTAAATTGAAGGCAGTTAGCTAACTCAAAAAGTGGAGGGAGTTAGCCTAGCTTGTGTTACTTTTCTTACTAGCATTAGCCGTCTCTCTTTCATGGATCCAATTATGGCAAAGCTCACGTGAACAAGTAGAAACCTGTAACTGCAGTTCATGTACATTACTCCCTTAAAATGATTAAAGTGATTTAAATCACAGCATTTGGTAGCTAACACACGGAATTACACCGGTCTCTTACAAAATAAGGTTCGTTCAGCTTAACTCCATTCCCCTCCACATTTTGGAGTTAACACGCTTTCTCCTAGATTACGGTCAGATCTTTAAACAATTTGAATCGTGTTTGTCAAATTATTTAAACTACGGATTTTAATTTTAAAAGGTGAACGTTGACTTTTGGTTTCAGCGGTCTCTTGGGTTTAAGTCCTGTGTATATTCCACCGACCCGACTGCCCCTGACTTCCTACCGCAGGCTTTCATTAGAAAAGCGATTTGTGATACATCAAACACAAACGTTATCCGCGACAAAATATGTTTCCTCTGAAAAGTAAATGGTAGTGCAGTTTTGTTGTGTGGAATTCTCCTTTTTAGTTGACAGGGCAGGGGATAGCATGGGAGCACAGGAAAGCTCAAATCAGACAACACCCTTGGAATTTAACTGATACAGTGAACCAAACTGTTTTGGTGCCCCTCGACTATATTGCATTAATTCAATGATTGCATCATTGAAAGCCTCCAGAATGTACGGGGTGCTATAAAGAAGGAGAAAAAAGAAAGTCTTCTTTGGGTACAATTTGCAGCAAATAAAAACACAAGATCAAAACAATCACCAAAGATTTCTTACCAAAGATGAATTCTAATTTCCGCCTGACTATAAATGAGTGCACATCAAAAGCTATTTTCCAGTGTTACATCAACTGCAAATGTTTACCCGGCAACAAACAAACACTTAGCCGTCTTTCCATCACAAATGGGGGAATATGATTGCTCATAAAGCTTCGTTCTGAGCCCGCAGTACCACAGACTTTACTTTCACTAAGGAGGGTACTTAAGACTTCAGTCCAAAAAATGCAGCTGTGAACAAGGATTCCATGACTCAAGGAGACTTCACAGTCCTCACACTGTTCTTATATTACAGTTGCAGGATTTCGCATATCGTTCTGTGAACTCAAGGCAGAAGAGATTACTGAAACAATAGAACAATGTTGAAACTTTAGCTAAAGCATACCTAACCAGAAGTCTCCTTCATGAACTGTAGAAATGAAGTTGAGAAACCCTTTTTTTCCAATTTAGAATTATTTACTAATTATTTATTATTATTGTAACAAAATTAAGGAACTCAGATTGTACACTGTACACTGTACATGCTTGCCATACCCATCAGGCCTGATTTGCAATTACATACATTTTTTCACAAGTTGAACTGCCTTGAAAGTGACAAAATCGAATTAGAATAGTTGATTTTATACAATTCACAACTACATTTTGCAGAGAAATCTGGTAGAAAATAACATTAAGTCGACTGTGTAAGATGATTTTCCTTGATCCCACAACAAACAAAAAAACTAGCTTGGTCGTAAACAACAGCCATTTTCAGTTTACAGACTCCATTGCCTTTTATCAAGGTTCCTCATAACTCATGTTTGGAGAACTTGACCCTCAATGAGCAATCCATTATTCTGACTGACAAGTCATTGTCAGTGTCATAAATACATCCTAAGGCCTTGTGATGGTAGTAACTTGTTTCGAGTGACATCCCTAATGGTTCAAGTTGCATCTCCATCGAGGCGTCAAGGGTCAGAGTTTCATTCTCAAATGGGGAATTATTCCTGTCTATTTTGATCTTAGTCATTTTATCGGCATCTATTATTTATCAACTTACTTTCCCTTTGCCGCTTTTGAAATGCGCATTAGAAAAAAAAGCACTGAAACATATTATTTAACATTGGAAATGTTCAGATCTTTTGTCTCTAAAAAGGAGCAGAGACCTGATAATCCACCATTTTACATTTTCGAGTTTCCTCCTGGTCACCTCCAGAAAGCCTTGAGCCTTTCGCCTTTCCCTATTCATCAGCGTCTTCATTCATTATGGGCCCTACCAGACGCTGAGTCTGGCTCTGGGTCACAGCTGCTCCGCTCCGCCTGGAATTGTGACTCCTGTGACCCACTGGCCCAACATATGGAGGCCCGGCCGTGCTGCACGTGGTCCAGGGGAGAAAGTCAAACTTTAATCTGGCCACATCCCCGGGAACTGGCTATAAGTTTAACCGACAGGTGGTGTTTTAATTATTGAAAACGCTCTCTTCATATTAAGTTTATACCACAAATGGCTTTCTCATCAGGAACAACGACGTGTAGCCAGAACCATAATTATGTTGCAAATGTGAAGTGATGTTTCTGCCGTTATGTGTTTATTATGCATAAACATCAGCTCCAGCTCGCCTTTCTGCAACATTAATATTGTTTATTTTTTAAAATTCAAGTAGGTGTTGGTGAAAACACAATTACTTCCAATCAAGGGAAGCACACAGACAAGTGTTCTTTAGATCCGTCCCAATTACTCCTCAATGCTGATTGGAGGAATCACCTTTACCACAGCAGCAGCCTCTCTGAGACACCCGGCACTGCAACATATGCTAGACGGAGAATCGCCAATTAGAGTTTCATCCTGTGGAGCTCCATGTATAAACAACTGAAGATGAATTCTAAAGTGTGTCGCAGACAGCGAGGACATATACATTGTTATCTTAACAAGAGAAAGTGTTTGGACTTCTTGATATTTTATACGACTAATTAACTGAATCTGTTCAGTCACAGCGACACTCAGTTATGGATGCCGATAACTAAGATCTATGTATGCAGCTTTTGCAAAAACAGATGAGGGAAATAACACATTATCTTAGCAAAAAATATCCCTGACTCAGCTCAAAGCACCAGGCAGGTCCAATTTATGATGCAAAACACTTAAACATATCTAAAACTGATCATATGGAGCTTTTAGAAAACCACTGTGTTTCTTATTGGCGGGATCATATTTGTTCTCTAATGCTCAAGCTAATATGCTACACCGCAGCTGAACGCCACTAGCTATGCTTAATCAGGCACCGTACTTTAAGCTGCTATAACTAATATCTTCATAATAACTACATACTTCTGACACACTTAATGCATCAGTACTAACAATCCAATAATAACAGCTGATGATGTAAAAATAGGGGCCATTTTTCTGCAGAGCCACCAAGCACATTCAGCTGATAATACCTCCGTAGTTTCACTTGAGCAGGATTTTGAATGCTGTACCCAGTATTTTGTATAGTATTTATCTTTATCCTGAAGTAACAGAGCTGAATACTTCTTCCACCACGGCTACACCTGTATCACAGTATATACACCTGATATTCTAGGTACTTTGGAATAGAATGGAATCTAATAAAAAGCTACTGCCTGTAAAAGGAACACACAAGTAGAATCAATGCCTCTAGGACGTGGTGTCGACACAAAATGACCGCTGCAAGCTTCACAATGCTAGTATTTGTCGCAGCACCCTGTTAGTAGGTTGCATCACACTGTATACAGAAGGAGTTGCTTTTATTGTGTCCACACCTTTAAATGCCTCCCAGGCCTGAGAGGATTCCAGGCAGTTTGACAAAAGTTTTTCGTGTAAAAACTCATTTTATCACCAATTAAGGCTCTGTACAGCTGGCCATCTACTTTTGATAACTTGTAAAAGGAAAAGAAAAGAGTGTTTATTATGGACATTCTTTTAAAGAAAGTGCTGTGGTTTTCTTGTTTTGAAAGCAATTCTAGCTACACTAGAGACTTGTCAGGGAGTGTTCATTTTGGTACAGAACATATCTTGGCTATCTGAGAAACAGAGAAACAGACAGGGATTGTGTTTGCAGTTTACCCTCACATGGTAATCTTCAACTTTGTAATCTAAAACTGGAGGACAAATAGAATTTGCATCTGCAAACAGTGTCCTGGTTGATGATTGCTTAAAATACCCTCTGGTGTTCAAATGTTTAAATGCTGTCAGAGGACTTCCTAAGAGTCTCTGCTGTGCTTTTGGTCACTAACAAAGTCAAATTTAAAAGACTAGCATCAAATAGAGTGAGAACTCTCAGGAAACAGCATCTTTTCTCAGGAAAAGACAAATGAGAAGTTGTGAGGCTGTCTTCTCTTTCACCATCACACATGAATAAATGTGAGCCCTGCTGCTTGTTGGACCGATTTATTATTTATATTATTATAATTGAAAAGCACAGCAAGGTGATCCTTAATTGATAGTCATGTTTTTTACTTAATGTTCATGGCATTCACTGTTGGGAGCAAATGGGCAGACATCTAGTGACCCATCCTGACACGCATTAGCCTGAAGCACTGTGAAAGAGGCAGAGGTCTCACCTGCAATCAGTCTTTAATTAAAGGCTAGTGAGGGCAATGAAAGATGGGAATAACAGCAGAGCCCTGCTTTTAACCAGTTCACTGTTCAGTCTACCAGATGTCGATGTTTGTAACACCTGAAATAAGATTGCTTTAAATTGCATCCTTTAATGACTCTTCCTCCATATTGAGGCTGATTAGAAGACGCTTAAACGAGGATCACAAAGTGAAGCTGTTTGAGAGAGCTGGCATTGAGCAGAAAATGGAAAGTTCTTTTGGCAGGAGAGATTAAAAATACAGCTAACACCTGTTCAGTGAATAATTCAAAGGCGAAAATTCTCATTTCATTCGTTTCTGCCATATGGAACATGACAAACACAACCATATTTTTTCTTTTAATGAAGCATTCAACATTCACAAATGTTGGAACACAAATTGTGCTGGAAATCGATGCTTTATTATTATATACGCAAAAGTAACTATTATTGTATTATTGTTACTTTTGCGAAATAGCCTTTACCTGTTTAGGTTGATACAGGTGCAGCTAGTTCTTACTATTGGTTATTTAATCTGTCCCAGTGCATCATATTTTATAAATGAATGCTTCAATTTTAACATAAGATAATTTGTGAAGTCACAAATATCTACAGCTGCAATATTTTCAACTGGATTGTAGTGCTGTAGAAGTATAAAGTAGCTTAAAAAGATAACACTAAAGTACAAGTCCCTCAGATTTGTACTTAGGTACAATACTTAATACAATACTAAATGTACTAATTACTTCCCACCACTGGTTATTACTATATATTATTTTATATCTACAGCTGGCAGACAGAACTGTTGAGTAGCTAACCCGATTAACTGTAAAAAAAAAAAAAAAAACATTATTAGCCTGCTGATATGACACATTTGCATTGAAGAATAAAACAGGTCAAATAAAACATGGCTGACACATCTAACCTGACACTTGATAAACTGCTGTTTGATTATGATGTAGACTTGGAGCTTTTTAAATGGCATGCCACAAATATCAACACAACATTGCCATAATAATGTGAGCTAAGTTATCATAAGTTAATATTTCCCATTAATAATAATAACTGTGAGTCATATATTTGTCCATGAATCGTTCAGAAATAAAACACTGTCGTAGGAACATGTACTGTTGAACTACATATATCATGCTTCCTTTCACTGTAAGTTTTGGAAGCTATGCTAGAGCTTATGACGCTACAGTCACTTCCTGTTGACATAGTTGATTGGTTTTAATTGGAGATTGTTACAGATGTTTTCTATCAGTTGATTTTTCACATTAATAAAGTCTTCACTACATAAGACATTTCTCAAAAGGGGCATATCATGAAAACTAACTTTTTCAGTACTTGTGCATGTATAGTTGGGTATCTGGAGTGCAACCAACCCACAGAAATAACACAACCCAGTCAGTTTTTTATGGGCTGTCTAGATCAGAAAACATGTGATTCAACCATCCAATCAGACTTGGCTCCCCTTCCTATGTCACATGCAGGCTCATTAGAATATACTGCCCACAGCTTGAGAACTACCTTTGCAAAGGTGCACCATATTTTTCTCGCAAGCCAATCAGAGCAGACTGGGGGGCTTTTTCTGAAAGGGGGGCTTAAAGAGACAGGCGCTAAAACAGAGCGTTTCAGACAGACGGTCAATACAGGTATATACAGACAGGCAGTTTAAGAAGAATAATGTGTTTTCTGAACATTTAAGCAGGTAAAATATGTTATTGTTGAAGCATGATGTGTCCCCTTTCAGTTTTAATGGTGCAACAATAGCTTACAAATCAGTGGTTTGAAACTAGCGGGTAGTTAGGGGAACATTACGAACTAACACAACGCACGGAGAGAAGAGCAAAGTAGATGATTTAAGTGCCAAAGCCTCCCCAAAAAGCCTACAATTGTGCAACAACAAATCACATTTTGGCATGTGGGGATTTTGAGAAAAACATCAATTTCCCGCTCAAAATACCAGAGTGGCACACCCTCCTGTGTTTCAGCTGAATGCATGTGGTTGATTGTCATAGTGAATTAAGATTGGGCTAATGTGGGTTTTTAAGCGGGCTGGAGGTTGCAGAGGCAACATTGGGATGTGGTCATGGGGAGGAAGAAAAGTTGGACTTTGGTGGAACGCAGGGATTTGGAGAAAGAGCCCAGTCTGGGACTTAGTTGTGTCATACAAGTAGAATGAGAGAGTATCCTTGATTTTCCCCAGCTGAACGCTAAGCTGCGGTCGTTACGCTAAGATGTCTCAAGCTTGCCATGTAGAAATAAGAGGATAGCTTGGCATAGTGTGGTACGGCACAAATCCTTGATCCAGAATAACTAGTTTCTGACCTGAAATAGATTTAGCCAGGCTCGTGTTCAACTCTCATAAAGCTAATATGTAGAAGACAAAAAACGTAGGATCACTCATTAAAGCACAACAGAATATAAACTTTCATTTCCATGTATGAAACAAAGAAGGAGTGATCACTCAAATCCAATGGCTCTTTTATTTTCAAAAAGCTTCACTTAAGTATTTACAGTTTGTGCAAAAACATTTAAAGGTTTTTCAAGGACTTTACATTGTAAGTTCAACCTCAAGGCACATACATGGAACAACATCGATATTTCATCATGAGAACAGAAATTTAACTTTGGTTCCTAAGAAAACTTGGTTGTGGGTGGCTAACGTGACACTGCAGAGTCTCGATAATGAGGAGAAGTTTCCCGACACGGCCGTTTCACATGCACTGTAAGTCTCCAGCCTTCTCCCTCTAAACCGTCCTGTACGGCTGCTCATAATGTACCTCGACCTCTGGGTGATTGCTTGAAAAAAGAAGTCTAAGACCAGGTATGACAAAAAAAAAAAAAAAAAAAAAAAGAAAGGCTATGAAGCTAAATACAGTACATGCATTTCTGATGGATATTAGCAGTGAAGGTTTGGCCTGCAGGAAGAAAAGACGACTTAAACTGCTTTCAACCTCTCAAGATTTTTCTTTGAGTTGACCTCTCAGGGATTAAACATAATTATCTTAACATGATTCAATGAGCTTTAAGGGAAATTACTCTGTACCCTAAAAACAGTAATAACCTGATGCTAGCGGTCTGTGATACATTTTTGTGTAATTCCATTAGGCACGCCTCTGCAGCCGCGTTCTTTCATCAAGCAAATAGAAAATGAAAGAGCATTGTACTCTGCAAAACAGCCACGGAAGCTCCCGTCTGACTGAATCGTTAGCCGCGCACCGCTCAAGGTCTGGCACTCAGGATGAACAGTTTCTCGTTAGCTACAGCGTGTACATTCTTATTATTGTTCTTCCTGTTAATACTGTTATAGTCATCTGCCCCGGCTGCAAAAACGTTGGAGAAATGTGCTTTCTTTTCAGCGTCCTCATCGCCGTCTGTTCGGGTCTCATCTTTTCTTCCTCCCACCTAAATACTCTCTGAGCTAATCATTCAGTCCTGCATAAAAGGTAAGGCAAATATCTGTTGGGTCTCTGTTAAACATTCACAGACAGGGGGAGATGCTATATGTTGTAACAGTTTCAGCCCCCCCCCTTGTTTGATCAGCATGTGAATTCAAACAGGGCTTCGATCTCTAACAAAGAATACTAAATAATATTTGATGTAAGTGTTCAAGTGTTTCTGCGAAAAAAAAAGGTTCAAATAAGAAGTGGAGATGCTTGATAACCACAGAAGGAAATGAAAATAGATCCATTTGAACATGTCACATATTGAAGTACTGAGTCTTTAAATCTTATTTTGCTGAAAAGTGAAAGTGAACGTCATTACAATCGTTCATTTTGTTGCAATGCAAATCAACTTATTTTAGTTTATTACTTGTTTTTTACCTCACGGAACAGGTTGACATTTTTGCCAAATATTAATATTTTATTGTTAGAAGAGAAGTTTGATACCCCCCCACTTCTGTACAGTAAATATGAAGCTACCACCAGCAGACAGTTAGCTTAGCTTAACATAAAGACACAGAGGGAAACAGCTAGCCCAGCTCTGTCTAATGGAAACAAAATCCCACATATCTTAACTCACACTAACACAGTATATCTTGTTTGTTTATCCGTACAAAAAACAAGATGTAAAAGTGACACTTTGTGCTTTTACGGCAGATTTTCTTATCTTTGGACAGAGCCAGGCTAGCTGTTTCCCCCAGTTCCCAGTCTTAATAACAAGCTAACCTAACGCGCTACTGTCATTAGCTTCATATTAAGGGTGCAGATATCAGTGTGGTCTCAATCTTCTCATATAACTCACAGAAATAAAGTGAATAAGAGCATTTCCCAGAAATTAACTATTGCTTTTGATGTTTCCTTGATAAGAGATTTTGTCGTTTCAGCATGAAAATCCAGCAAATAAATTGTCAGCTGTCTTGACGAAAACAAGATTCTAAGACATAATGTGACACTAAATGATGCTTACAGATTTCATTCATTTACTGTGTTTGTACTTGGGGAATGTTATCTTCGTTGAACACTGGGGCTGTGGAAGTCTGGGCACCACCTCAAATTAAAGTTCAGGTGATTGCGATCAGAGCTATTGCTGGAATTACGGTAAGTGCAGCTACTTTAGAGATATCCTGACTACTGAGGTGAATCCTCTCAGAGATACTTGGGACTAACTCCAGTACAAGCCCTTAAAAATCACTTCCCCCGAAAAATGTTCGGCCCAGTTCTGCGTCTGCTCTCTACACAGCCGAATACATAGCAGCTAAGCAATCTGTGTGCGCCTCGCAAAGAGTTAACAGACACTCTCGTCTCCCAGCGTGAGCTCCGTGCAGCCAAGTGAAAATAAGGTCTACATATTTTTCTCCCTTTTTTGGTCGAGGATTATGAAGAGAGGGGGAAAATAGAGGGGGGGGGGTTCTTTAAGCTTGGCCCTTCAAAATAAAATCTTGTCAAATCAAATAAAGTCTGCTTAAGAAGTGCATAATGAAGACCTCTCACTGGCACCTCGCATGCAAAGAGCTGCTGCCACAGCGTAGGTAAGAGCTGAAGGGGAAGGACCAGAAGACAGACAGAGGGACAGAGAGACAGAAAATGAGAGGAGATAGGGTGAGGATCATCCCTGCAGGGACTGATGGTGCTAAGTGAATAGGTGCATTGTTCAGGTGAGCGCGCCATAAATGAAGAAGACAGTCTCATAAATGTGCACAAAGGGGTGAGCGATGAGACACTGGACGGGAGCATTGTGAGGATCGTGTTGTGATTTCCTCATTAATCACAGAGCCTAATGAACGCCAGGACACAGCGAAATGAGTGGGTGTATGATTGTCATTATGTGTGCTTTCAAAAAATTCATCACACTCTACACACACACACACACACAGAGGGAGGGACAGAGGCTTTCCCCTCATGACGGACCACAGTAGTGAAAATCCATATCATTCAGCCACCAAACAAAGAAAACACTGTTAGTTTGAATAATTCCACATCATTAAGTAGCCAGATGAGCAAGAATACTCTAAACAATGCTGTTTGAGCATGAGTAATGGACTCCTGGGGAAATGGTGGAGGTAAAGTGATCTATGCAGCTTTTGTTTTGTCCTTCTGTCTGTCTCGCCCTGTGTTCCTCTGTCCCACACACAACGCTGAGGGAAACTGCCCCCTTGTGGCCTCACTTGTCAAAATAGGGGGAAAAAAAAGAAGCTGAACAAATTTGGGAATTTCTTCAAAAGGATCTGCGAGTGTCAGCACATCGATACACCTCATTAGGGACAATAATCATTTGTTCCATATTAAACTTGTGTAAACGACTGCACTTCCTCACTAAAATGTGTTGAAATTGACACATCCTTTCCAGAGTTTTCCCAAAAAAAGTGTCGCTCGTACTAAGCCCACCTTTGTTCCAACTGTAAACCAGGAGAACAAAGACGCTTTTAGTGTTAAGGCACTTTTGGGAAATCTCAGTCGAGGTCTTTCAACAGCATCGATGACATTCTACCGACACAGCCGTCCACGATCCCTCACATGCGATCACCACCTCTGCTCATTTCCTGCCTGGCTTCCATTAATAAGAAAGTGCACTTCAGTCCTTTTTTACAACATACCACCAATGAACCAGTGCTATATTTCCACAGCGCTCTAATCAGCTGTGTTTGGATTTCCCCTGTGCTGTGTTGTCGTTACTACTGTTCTGTTGGACTGGGGACGGTTCGCAGTGTTTCAAAGAGCAAAAAGGCCATATTTTGCTTCTGTGGTTAGCAAAGGATCCCAGCCCTCCAAGCGCCCCGACATTTCCAAGGCTGACAGTCAGAAGCTACACCCAGGGTGCCGTGATTGTACAAATCCATGTTCATGTACAGTACTGACCATTAAAACAACTTTCAAAACCCTGCTGGTTATAAAAAAGAAACGCTTCTATCTCTTTTCTAAGAATAAAAAAGATAGCAGAGAATCCCACATTATTATCCACAGTATAAATTACATAGTAGACAGAACTTGGAAATATATATAGTACAGTTATATTTCACTAGAATTTTTATGTTTTTTATTGTCTTCACAAACGGGGTGTGTGAATTTATGCATGTAATAAGTGTTTCTAGTATGAGGGTGTGTGTGTGTGTGTGTGTGTGTGTGTGTGTGTGTGTGTGTGTGCCGCAGTACTATTTGCTGCTGCATCACGTGTGGCAGAACTCTGTACTGGGCACGTTGCTGCTCTTGCAGTAGGCTATGCTGTTGTTACTGAGGTGACAGTCTCTAAATCCGATGCCCCCGTTGGGCGTGTAGATGGGCTGGATGCGGAAATCTCCCTTGAGCAGCTGCTCATTGTTCAGCGCCACTATCTGGAAACTGGTCTCAGTCATCTCCAGAATGGAGTTATCCTTCTTGGTTCCGGCCTCGCCGTAGTCATCTTTTCTCCTTCCCCGGTTGTATTTCCAATTGGTCGAAGACGACCGGCTCTTCCTGTGCATGTGCCAGCAGAACAGGCTGAGCAGCGTTACCAGGATGACGAGCACCGCCCCGCCTATGATCCCAGCCATTAGCAGCGTGGAGTTGATGCTCTCCTGGGGAGCTTGCTCTCTGCCGGGAGGCTTAGTAGCCACAACAGCCTTGGTCCTGGCCTCGGAGCATATAGTATCCTCTCCGGGCCTGTAGGAGTTAAGGGTGTCCAGCACGTGCACGCAGATCCGATACACGGATCGGGGCTCCAGGTCGGTGAGGCTAATGTGCCGCCGGTCCCCGCTCACTGTCCTCTCCCGCATTCCTTCGTTTATTTGGCTTTGGCCCCTTTTGACCCAAGTGACCTTGTAGGCTGTGACGGTGAAGTAGGAAGCCCAGCTCACCTCGATGCTGGTCGCGTTGACCACATGGAAGGAGATCTGAAGAGGGTCCTCGTAAGGAGGCAATGGCCCCGGGGGGTTGTTATGGACTGGGGGTAAGGGAGGGGAAGGTGAGTCAAAGAAGTAAGGGATGGATGTGGTGATGAGGGTGGAAGTCATGGTGGTGATGGGGGTGGTTGTGGGTGGAGGAGGGGGAGTGGAGCGGAGGGTGGGCCAGGGCGGCTGGTCAGCTTCTACTGGGCACTCTATGATATCCAGCGTGAGCTCTCTGATTGCCATGCCACGCACCTTGTCTGGACTCAGGCACACGAACCCTCGGGCGTTGATGGAGGAGGGCAAGGACTTGAGCCACACCACCACCCACTTCACAGAACAGTCACAACGCCAGGGGTTATTGCGCACCATGAGATGCCTAAGGCTCGACAGGCCATCGAACACACCCTGTGTCAGAGTCTGAAGCTTGTTGCTGGATATATCCAGTCTTTCCAGTCTTATGAGGTCAGCAAAGGCTGCCACGGGGATCTGGTCGATCTGGTTCTCCTGCAAGCTGAGTTTGACCAGTGACTGGCTGGGCAGCAGTGGAGGGGGAACGTGAGGGAATTGCGGGCCAGGGCCAGCTCACGGAGGGTGGCCAAGTCCTGGAAGGTCCCTGGTGCAATGCCCTCGTCCGTCAGAAGGTTCCCATCCAGCAGGAGGCGCTGCAAACGTGTTACATTCTGAAAGGCCTCCTCTGCGATGTGAGCGATGCGGTTCTCATCCAACCGCAGCTCTTTCAGGTCCTCAGGAAGGCCAATGGGAACGCTGCTTAAGTGGTTTTTGGTGAGGAAGAGGAGTTTGAGGCTTATCGCCTCCCTAAAGGCCCCTTCCTCCACCCCCACTGTGGAAATTGAGTTATCATCGAGGTGCAGCTCCTCTAGACGAGTCAACTGGGCCAGGGCCGCCCTGGAGATGGTTTGGATATTGTTCTCCTGGAGATGCAGGACCCGGGTGTTTTTGGGCAGATTGATGGGAAACTCGTCCAGCTGGTTGCCGTAGAGATACACGGTCTCCACGGTGGCAACGTTGTGAAGTTCCAGAGGGAAACCAGCATTGTTTATCTGGTTGTTATGTAGGAAGAGGACCTTGAAGCCCTCCTTTATCCCCAGAGGCACTGATGTCAGGCTGCGTTCGTTGCAGTACACGAACGGCTTGTCACAACGACACTCTTCCGGGCAAGAGGCACCTGGGCTGAATTGCATTTGGAGGCTTAGGATGACAGTCAACCAAAATTGCAAGAATGAAGCCCAATCTTTATTCCAGGGTCCAGCCAGAAACTCCATAGTGGAAAAACAAAACAGCAAAAGGGAAACCGACAATAATAAAAAAAGAACGAAAGAAGAAAATAAACAAATATGAAAATCAGAAAGGAAAGGCAATGACGTGTATATCCACCAAAAACCAGACCCAAGAACAGTCCAACTAGGGGAATTTGGTAACGATGCAGTTAGCTCGAAAAGAACGGGAAACCGTGGGAGTAATCCTGTAAATGCTAGTCCTCAGCTGAAGAGCGAGGGTCTCATTAGTGGTGGCCAGTCCTCTGACTGACTCCATCCATGCTGAGACATCAGACCATAGCAGGACTCTTCACTCCTTGCTCCATGCAGAGCTCAGCCAGGGCCAATTTGAAGCCACGCAGTAGAGAGCCACCACAGGCTCCACTTGCCTGTCCGTCACACACTGCTGGTCCCCGACCAGGGCAGAGTCCAAGGGGGGTGACATTTGGATCCAGAGACCTGTGGGAAAACAAAGAAATACTGGATCAGTATATTTAGGGGTGGCCTGATCTCTGAGAAAAAGAATGTGGGCCTCTATTCTCCCTCTCTTCCTATGTCCCTTTACTTGACATACAAACATGAACACACACACACACACACACACACACACACACACACACACACACACACACACATACCAACTGTCTTTCCATCCCATCGCTCTCTCCCCCTCTCTCCAAAACACAAAGACAGAGTCTCAAACACATCGTTCATGCCGATGACAAATTATGCACGGGCTATTCCAAAAAAAAAAAAAAAAAAAAAAAGAGCCAAACCATCTGATAAATATTCAGAACAGCTCTTGCACATCCGGTTTCACAGACATAAAGAAGGCTTTTATCCCTTCGGCTGTATCAAAGGAGGTAATGGAGCACTGCAAGGACACACACTCACAGATTCACAGAGGTTCTGAGCAACATTAACGCGGCTTAATGGAAAACATGCTAAATAGAGATAAGGCTAATGAAGACATCACATCTGTGTGTGCCAACATGGACGCACAAGATGTTTCCTCGAAAGAAAAAAAAATACAGGACGGCGTATAAGTGACAACATCTCGGGCAGAGGCACACCAGTAAACACACGAGTGCTTACAGTAAACACAGTTGATTGTTTTGCCGGTGGCCTAAGGAGGAGCTCTTAATAACGTGTCATCCTGAACACACCACCAGGTCCAGATTTAAGGCCGTGAAGAGTAGAATTACATAACTAAAGAGAGGCCATCGAGGAACCCTGCATATCAGCTTTGGCTCTTGCTGGAGTGACATACATGAGCTGTTAAATGGAACGGGATTGGAGAATAATTCAGTCCCTCCACCTGCAATAAATGATCAATACAGGCTATTTTTCACCACAGAGAGGCTTGTAGTAAAGCACAAGGCCATTGGATTACAGTAGACCCCCAGATCCATTATTCCAAGTTTTATGACCCATCAACTATCCCCTCTGCCCAGTGTGATTGAAAGATACTTGTCATCGGTGGTTTTCAGCTTCCCTGAAGCTCCACCCTAGGGCGATGTTAGACGACACACAATAACGGGAATGTTTAGCACAGGAACGGCCATGAGTCCTGCAGGGTTTGTCAAGATAAAGGAGAGGGCAGGTAGTCAGAAAATGATTTCAGATTTGTCATGTCTGGCAGCCATGACGGATCCTTTACTAGTTTTGCCTTTCTTGACAAAATATAGTTCCCCATTTGCCTTGGCAGCCCTGCTTCTTCACATTCCCCATGCTGTTTGTTGATGAGATGGAGCCTGCGCAGGCTCTTTGTGGCAGAGATGGAGAAATCATTCTTTGACACACATCTGTGATCTACTTTTCTAAATTGAAAGGGCTAAATTTAATCAAATAAGCTTGGTGAGGGGGGGTTATAAGCGACCACATGAGGCGATAAAATGTGCTGCCTCAACAGCAGAAGGCAGCAGCATCAAGATTATTACAGCTTCATAAATAAAATGTTACCGTGCATCCAAATAATAACCTAAAGAAGGCGCAGACATCAAGTTGCTCTTTACTGGACAACAGAGGACCTGATACATGGTGGACATGGACAGGTCACTGAGAGCGAGTGAGGGACATTTTTCTTTTCTCCCTTTTCTTTTCTTTCATTTTGATTTAATTTCCAGTTTAGAGAGCCCACTTTCTCAACGCTGCAGATGTGTGGCCATGAACAATCCGATTAGAAGTGGATTTAGCGACAGAAACGCAATTAAAAGTTTAAGAACGGATCTGGTGTTTAAGATCAGGTAGACTTCAAAGCCTGTTCACCCGGATGAATCATTTCAAAGAGAGGATTGAACACCGTGCAATGCATTGAGAGTGGAAAAGAAAGTCCGGGTTTCTCTCGGGTGAAACTGTGGAGCGGTGCAGCAGTCTCCAACTCCACGAAACGTCTCATTAACCAACAAAAAGAAAAATGTCCAACTGCTTTAAAAAAGTATATGTGAATTGGAGATGAAATGTCAGTTTATGACATTTAATACTGCAGGGTGCGTGGAGCTACTTACATGGGTGGAAACATATGTCGGTGTGTTTTTTTTTTTGGTTAAGATTAACGAAAATATCCATGTCATTTTTTTTATTTTTTTTTTTATGCCTGTCATTTATTTTCTCTATTTTCTCCAGCTACGTGGTGCGTTATTGAGAAACATCCACTGTACCTTTGGCGAGTCTTTCTCCATTACAAAAACCCCGCTAGCGCCTTCAACTTCTCCGCCTCCGTCCTTCATGCGGTCCGGGAGCTAAGGTCCGCTCGGTTCCGACTCGGTTCCGATGAGCAGCGTGGACCCGGTGAGTCTACGGAACAGCATGCTGGGTCTGAGCGTCCGTCCACACTTTTTTTGTGTTTTTTCTGTGTGTGTGTCTGCGTGTTCCTCCGCTTTTAACTCAACAACACCGTGTGAGGAGCGAACGCAAGCGGCGGCAGGGTGATCCGTCTCTCCCCCGAAACGGTGAGGACGAGCCCGCCGAAGTGTTCGCCTCCCCGGGCCATGCCGGACAGCCGCGTCCGTTGTGCTGCGGAGCTTCAAAACTTGCCTTTTGGTCGAACTACCTACGCCGCTCAGAGCCCGGACGAGCTGTTTTCTGAGATGGATCCAGTTGATAGTGCGACGTGTGTCTGCTCACCTCTCCCCCACTCTCTCTCTCTCTCTCTCTCTCTCTCTCTCTCTCTCTCCCTCTCTCTCTCTCTCTCTCTCCCTCTCTCTCTCTCTCTCTCTCTCTCTCTCTCACTCTCTCTCTCTCTCTCTCTCTCCCCCTCTCTCTCTCTCTCTCTCTCTCTCTCTCCCCACTCTCTCTCTCTCTCTCTCCCTCCCTCTCTCTCCCCCACTCTCTCTCTCTCTCTCTCTCTCTCCCCCCTCCCCCTCCCTCTCTCCCCTCCTCTCTCTCCCCCCTCCTCTCTCTCTCTCCCCTCTCTCTCTCTCTCTCTCTCTCCCTCTCTCTCTCTCTCTCTCTCTCTCTCTCTCTCCTCTCTCTCTCCCTCCCTCTCCTCTCTCTCTCTCTCTCTCTCTCCCTCCCTCTCTCTCTCTCTCTCTCTCTCTCCCTCCCTCTCTCTCTCCTCTCTCCCCCTCTCTCCCTCTCTCTCTCTCTCTCCCTCTCTCTCTCTCTCCTCTCTCTCCTCCCCTCCCTCTCTCTCTCTCTCTCTCTCTCTCTCTCTCTCTCTCCCTCCCTCTCCCTCTCTCTCCCCTCCTCCCCTCCTCACAGTAAAGAATGTCTCCTCCAGCAGCTCCGTGATGGCTGTGAGCCACAGATCCTCCCTGCTGCCCTCACACTGCAGAAAATAGTTCGTCTCTCAACACACTTCTATCCCGGCCTACCACGTCCGAGCCTCCATTTGCATTTGAATCACAAAATACTTTTTTTATTTTTTTTATTTGACCTTTATTTAACCAGGAAAGTCCCATTGAGATTAAAAAAACCTCTTTTTCGAGGGAGTCCTGGCCAAGAGGCAGCAACAAATAACATATGTACACTCACAATATTACACTCACAACATATAGACAGAAATTAAAATGATAAAAAACAGTTACAAGTAAATTAAAATTCATAAAAAACATCTACAAGTAAAAGAAGTGGTCTGAAATGCTCTCATCGTAGATTTAAAAGCGTTCAAAGAAATCATTGCTTACAATACATACTTTCTATGAAAAACCACTACAGGACAAAAGTCATTTTTTCATCCATGTTCCATGTTATTTACAGTGTGTGTCACTGTGTCCCTGAGGGGCCGTGTTAGCTGTAGTTTTGCGGGGATATGTGCAGGCCTGCCCGCTGTAACACCACTAAACCCCGGTTCTTTTTAATGAGCTTGATAATTATCCCCGAGTGAACAGACTCGTCTTCTCTTCCCGGACTTTCCTCCAGTGATTTGAGACATTGAGACGCAGCCAAAGTGATTGCATGGTGTAATACTGATTCAGCAGAGCACCACTCTCTGAACGACTTTATCTCTAACCCCATTTTATTTTATTATAAGAATATCACACGGGCATCCTTGTAGATTAGCATTCAAATATATTAACAAACACACATTTAGGAGAATTTTTTAAAAGTTGAACTGAAATTAAAGTGAGTCTAATAACTGTTTGAAAGAAGAACCGTACACATTTAAGGTTGTATTCATAAGCAATAAAACACACTGACCCAATTCACTTTGGCCCGTTTAGCATGGTTTGGTTAGGAAATAATAAATATTGCTGTATGGCTGAAATTTTCAAATCAACGTGTGGACTTTTTGACTCTTCTTTTACTTGTGCTACTGTTTGAGCATTTTATTCAGAAATATGGCCACTGTTGCTGCTGTTTGGTAAAAGCAGTAGAAAAATTCACCTTTGCTCAGAAAATCTACATCCAGGACTGCCCATAGAGAAAAAAAACAAAATAAAATAAGGCCGCAATTTATTAGTCTTTGTGCACAAATTGTTTCTACCCTCAATTTGATGAAATCGTTCCTACGATTTGTTTTGTGCTCAGTAGATCAGTGTATATACCAGAGAGCCAGTTGACCAACCTTCCTCCCAGAAGCAGGAAGTGCACCTGCTTCAAGTAATACTATCTCCAGGTCAGCATATTGCCAAATATGTAATCCAAAAGCTCTCCATAGCCTGGTTAATTACCTTTTATAAACAATAATCCTGTGCAAAGCAAGTGTTCAACATGCCTTGATTACTCATTCCCAAGCTAAAGAAAAGTTTAATGAAAGAGTCTCTATATCCGGAGCTATCTACGACCAAGGACAACGACAAGCAGGTGGCGGATGGAATCAATGACTGGGCCCTGTGCGCTGCCAACATTATATCATTATTTAAACCATGCCCATGAATTAATCAAACAGTGGGAACAATTTCATCAAACTGTAGCCATGAATTATAAATTGTGCACACAAACAGGCCGTTCTCATTCCCAGGGCGTCAAATACGGACGCATTGTCACACCGCTCGGCGTCAGTTACCGACACACTACGTACCCTTTAGTTTCTGTGTGAGACGCACCATGCGGGCTTTCTAGTAGCTACAATGTAAACCTAGCTGCGTTATTATTAGATGCTCAGGGCTAGTGCTGCAGGAGTGTGGTGACATACAATAAAGAGTAAAAAAAGTCCACTTAGGCGAGGGGGGATAATTGGGATAAACAAACACAGGACTTTCACCCAGGAGACAGCTGTCCGTGTCCAATTTGAAACCATGTATTATTGTTGTCTTTGTGTTCACAATGTTAAGTTTCACCGAAACGTTATTTGAAACTTAACCTCTACTCTGCCTTTGTTTGAATCCACAAAGTTAACCACACGTTTACTGAGACCGTAGTGGAGCGCCATAGTTTGACTTGCTGGGCCACTCAGTGTGTTAGAAAGGGACGCCACCGATTCTTACCAATGTCAGTAAGAGATGAATTGGGAATGAAAATGGGTACTTACTTGGTACAAAATTACACCAAATAACTGTGTCCATCCAGGCTTGAAGCAGATATGTGTGCATAGTATCAATATAATTGATATTCCCTTACACTGGAAAAAAAACTCACAAAAGAGAGGAAAATTCAGTTTCATGTTGCCTCAAAAAAGACTTATCTGTCATGTTCTGTGTTTTCCATGTCTATAGCCAAAGCCGGGGTCAGAGAGGCACACACAGTCACATGATCCCCACCGGTCAGCAGGTGCACGTTCGCCTTTGATCTGCTCCTTCAGTTGCCAAATAATATTAATGTAGCTCTTTGACTCTTGGTGACCCACTTCAACGTAGATAACTCCTGAAAAGTCTCCCAACAAATTATGCAGCTCCCGCTCGAATGGCTAATTTTTGTCCGATCAGGCCGGCCGGAGCGCGTGCCACCGAAGTCCTCTCAACACCTCAACTCATGTGAGATGATGTGGTTGTTCTCAACGTTTCCTTTCATGTTTAATTTGGACCGGCACGTCCCCGAGATGGACGGGGCGTTGCGAGGCCGAGTCTGCAGCATTTAATTCCTCCATAAATCAAGCTTCTGTGCGCGTCATGAATTATTGATTGAGTGAATTTAGAGGAAACAGCCTATTTTTATTTTCTCCTTGACGGACATGTTTTGCAGGAGTGCGCTCTGTTCCTAGTCAACGTAGCATTGCGGAATGTCTCTCTCTGGCACGCAAATGGGGATAAAATGACAGACACTGAAATGGGTGAAAGGAGGGAGTAAAGAAAAATATGCTCAAGCCATTATCCGGCATGTTAATTTGATTTGCTCATTGTTGTCAAGCAAAATGACTGAGCAGGAGTTAGATTTTAAAAAGCCTGATTACATTAGATTAAACGATGTGAATAAAGCTTCACTGAATTTATCTTTATCTGGAAAAAGTGAAACATCTATATTGTTCTTTCTTCTGCTAGCCATGCTCCTAAGTTTGGTAAATATTTAAGGTCTGTATTTCACAATCACAGAGTAAATATTTCAGTCTACACCCTCTCCAGAATCTCAAAGTGGAAATTCCCCTTCTCTGCCTTGCCCAGAGACCTTCCCAGAGTTCTGGTGTGGCGTATTTACTCTGCACGCTTGTATACCTTGATAAAAGTGCAGATACACATGACCCCCAAGCACATCAAAGCCGGCCCTGTCCATCTGCTCCTGCTGGGGCCTCTAAACACTTTTACAGCACCGAGAGGGGAAAGAAAGTCCACTCAGATATGCAAAAATGTTTATTCCATGGTTATATTCCTTCTAGTCCACAGAGACATCATTAGCTTATCAGATTCCTCCCTGCATGAATTTACATCTGGATCTGTGAAGGAACTAACTGTGGCAAACCACAGTGATACATTACCCCTCCCCCTCCAGATTCCAGTTGCTTTAGGAAAAATATGCTGATAATGTTTAGAGTGGGCGATCGATGCTTTCATTAATTTCTTAGGCGATGTAATTATGTTTACCCCCCCTCAATTATCAATCTACATGTAACTGATGTCACAGCAGGGCTCCCATGAGAGCGGTGCATTCACGGCACAGAAAAGCAGTCGGCCAACAGCATGCGGTATGTTTTACTGGAGGAGTGATCTGGGAGGAGATGCCGATGAGTCCCAGCCCCTCTACACCCAAATTCTTTTTTTTCTCCCACTTTATGATTTTCCTTTTATTGCTCTGTTTCTGTACAAACAAGTCACGATTGACAGACACTGCAAAATACGATAAACTGTTCACACGCAGCAAATACGTGGTATCTTTCAAATGATGAAATGTAGCCCTCTAAATAGAGGGTAGAGTTACATTAAACAACATTTACAAGACCATCTGAGGTGCTTCATGTGCTTTTAACATTTGGGTATACAGGATTTAATTACAAGGGTTGAAGTTGCTTTTAGAAGAAGACTGAAACGGTGTGTTGGGCTTGCAAAAAGGCCAACGATGCTCAATCAGGGTCAATTCATGAGCGGGAGAGAAGGCAGCACACTCTCACATGAGCATGTGAATTATAGGGGAGGCAAAGTGAAAGCAGTGTCCTGACTGAATGCTGCCCTGTGCAAATGCCAGGCTGTAAAAACACTGACGTGACAACAAGCAAGCCCCTGTAGTTCTGCTGAGGGAGGGATGGGGGAGAAAGAAGCAGAGTGAGGAAGAGAGGAGGGGGGGAGACAGAAGAAAGGGGTGAGGGAAGGGGACAGGAAGAGAGGATTGTGGATTACTGCTGTTTCTGACATGTCACCCTTGATTTAATACCTCAGACTTAGTAACGTATAATTTTTAAGATAAGTGGAGGCCATTTTGTTCTGACGTGTGCTGTCTGCTGTGAAACATATTATATCTTAAAGGAGCAGTCCACCCTTGGAAGGTCTTTATTTTACATCTCCAGTTTACAATGTTCAGTGCATACTTAGTTCAGTATGTAAAGTACTTCAGTTGCACCTCCTTTTTATCAATGGATAAATTAAGATGAAATCTTTCACTAACATTCAACATCCACAGAGGATGAACCCCACTGACTTCTGCTCTGTTACCAGTAGCAGGTTGACATTTGTGTTTTTTAGTGACATGTGGCAACCATTGGATTGCTTACCATGAAATATTGCACATAGTGTATATCCCCGGTGTCCAGAGGATGAACCCTAACCATGTTTTTGATCCCCTCACTTTTCCTGTAGCGCCACCAAAAGGTCAAGTTTGTACCTTTTCAGTGAAATATCTCGACATGGACTTGATTGGTTGCCTTGTAATTTGGTAGAGACATTCATGTTCCCCTCAGGATGAATTTCAATATCTTCATTAATCACCTGACTTTACCTCTAGCACCACCATCAGGTCATCATTTCAATGGCAACATTTTAAGAGCTGCGAGGAGCCGCAGGCTGTGGGGGTCGGTCGGACAAAAAAATTAAATTGGCATTCTTTTGTTACTACTGTCACTGTCTTGGTTTAATTGGCTCCCAAATCAACTAATATTTATACATTTCAACTCTTTGGACAGACCTTTGTCTACCCTGCCAGAACAAAGCATTGTCTTTGACTGCGTTGGAACCGGACGGGCTGGCTCAAGTTCTGTCATTTTTACTGGTAATCAACATCTGCACTTACTCTTCATTTAAGTCATTTCCTCCATTTCCTGGGGCGACAGTTTCTTGTACCTATATGGGTTTATGTAGTTGAGTAAAAAACTAAGAGTGGCAACAGAACAACGTCCTGACATGCCTGCTTAAGATCCTTAAGGTTTGTATTTCAAAAAAAAAAAATGCAAATATGTTTCTTCCTGTGTTATAAGACTAGAAAGAAGCCCTTGTATCTTTAATTGTGTGGTGTTATCTCCAAAACCTTTTGTTTGATTACCACTGCTGTTTAATAGCTAAAGATTTTTCAGCTTTATCGCCACTGAAGAATTTCCTGAAAATGTGTTGTGTCAACACGTCTACATTTATGAGAAAGTTAAAAAAGCACTTCTTGTACGGTTGGTTTTAGCTATAAACAGCTCAGCGTATGTGTTCTGAGAAGTTTCACCCTATTTGGTGTAAATGTTCTGCTACACAGGGTCTACTTATCGTTTGATACATGTTATTGGAAAACTACACAGCCAAAGTACGTAAGAGTTCCCTGATTTGTGAAAAACAGCCGTGCTGTTGGAGAGTAAAAGTAAAAGCACCCGCGAGACAGGAACTTACAAGAGATCACCAGTGAAAGAAGAGAAGAGGAGAGAAATAGACAGATCCCAGGAAGGAGCAGGTCTCGGGGTCACGCGAAAGATGGGCCTGATCCCACCTCCAATCCCTGCAGCTTTTATTTTGTTTGAAGTCACATCTGGGCTACATTTCCCCTTCTGACTTGAGCAAAGAGGAAGTCTTCTGGGTGGGTGGAAGGGGGCTGAGAGCCGCTCCTGCCTCCCAGGCTAAACTGTACACACTGTATGTCCATGAGTCACTAAACCAGGGGTTGTGCAAACCTACATCCAGACCCTGGTGGACCTGTGATGACTGCTAGGATGGCACAGACGTCAAATGTTGATAGTAAAATAATTATTATAAATCTCAACTCTAAACATTACGAGTTATCACTGCACCTCAGACATGACTAGCTGTACCACAGTGGTAATATTTTAACATTGACTTCTACATAAGCTTTAGTCAAGAGGCTTCCAAACCTTTTCTTTCACTTGTTTCACCTCTTCAGACCTGGAAACATGTCCAATTATCAGTGTGAAACAAAAACCTCATTGGTTACATTGCTTTGAAATAAGGGGTTCACAAGCAAAAAAAAAAAAAAAAGAATAAAGTGGAGAACCACTGCTCTAGGCCATTTGCTAAAAACTATGAATTTTGATCAAATTGCTGAAACACATTTACATACATGTTTTACAATGAAGATAAAAAGTGGTCTACATAAGTAAGAAGAAGAAATATTACTTGTCAAGAAAATTACTACTAAATATTACTTGTCAAGAAAATTACTACTCGTCCAACTTTCTTGTTGTAGAAAATAAAGAGTTCTCTCTGTTTGGGCTTGAAGACTATGACTTATAACAGATGCCTGGCATTACAAACTTTTTAGTTAAAACAAACAAACTAGATTAGAACAGCCAAAATGTAATTTTACATGTTTTAGATAAAGAATTAACATGAAATGTTTCTTTAAAATGTTTTAATTTATTTACACTTTCAAATGTTTGTATTGCTATGTGCATTTTGGATTTTTATAATTTAATATCTAGTTTTAATCTCTTTGTTTGCTTTCTAAGAATTTTAAATGAAAGTTTCAGTGTAGATATTTAGACATTAATTAATTTTAGTGCTTTACAGTTAAAAAAACACAAACAAAGGAAGACACACATGAGAGAACAGATGACTTTGAACAAACAATTGAAAGGCATATTAATTTGTTTAAAAAGCTAAAGAATGTTATTAAAAAATCAATTACTTCTTTTCTTAGAATATTAATATGTATACTGAAAAGTCCAGTGTGACGGCCACCTTGGTCTGATCAGCCCTTACAGCTGTGGACAGCTGTTTAAAGGCTCAGCCCGAGCCTGGATGACAATCTGTGTTTATCTTCAGCTTTCCTTCCAACTAATTAGCTAAGTCCTGAAACACCACAACACCACGGTCCCCTGAACCCTCTCCTTCTGACAGCCTCTCCCTACAGCTGATTTATTATTGCACCGTTTCAAATTAGTGCTGGAGTGGAGAATGTCTCACAACAATTTACACTCACATGACCTAAGACACATATTAATTGCTAAATTCTAATTAGAGGTAATTACAATATAGTACATTGAATGTAGTTGCATATGGAGTATTATTCCTGCTTGTTTGCTTTAATGCTGAATAAATTAAAGAGACGATTATTATTATCATCATTATTATTATCATCAGTCTTTAATTTAGCGAGTTAGATTATCCAGAGCAGACTCTGAGGTTGAGGGGGGGGGGGGGGGCTTCTTCGTTCTCGCTCTACTTCTATACTCCTGTGTCTTCACTTTCAGATTAAATACTACGCCAATCTTTATTCCTCATGCAAAGTTTTAATTGCCTGGGAAGCAAAGAGACATTTTAGCTTGCAGCATGGCCGAAAGCGTACATAGCAACGGATGTTTGAAAAACTTGTATCGTCTCTTTCAGCCCTCCCCTTGTCTTTACGTGGAAGAAATCCCCCCTGATGCATGAGGCAGTAATCTGGATAACTCCAGATTACATCAGAAGGCAGGTGAAACCGCTTACATCCCAGACAGCTGAAAATACAACGCCACTGTCAGACACTGTTCAGCTACAGTGTTTGATCCTTTGCCATATGATGCCATTTCTTGTCTTCTCCTATCAAACGGCATAATTTAATATTCTCATACCGTGTCTTCAAATACATTTCTCTCCTCTGGTTAATTCATCACCATGAGCTTATTTTTTATATTATTTATTTGAGCAACAATCACAGTATTAGCCTTGGCAAGCACTGCTGCAACCTAATGCGTAATGCTATTAAAGCCTGGCAAGTGTTCATTTGCTCTTATTTTTGGAATATTGCTCACAAGTTGAAATGAAACTCCTCTCACTAACATGGCCCGGAGATACACAGATGCAGATGCTGGATTTTATTTTCCTTTTTTTCTCCCCCTCATCACATGTTGACAGCAATAGTACTTTATCTTTAGTTTACAAGATCCTCCGGTGCTGCTCACCATGTCGTGAAAAACATAAATGAGATTCCACTAAATAGCAGTTTTAGCCCCGTATGGTTTTTGCTGAGGCAGTAGCCCCTTTTAAACAATCTGCGGTTCCATCTGGTCACTGTGGTTTTAGCCCCTCGCCAGTTCGCCCCCATCCCCACTCACCCCTCTTTGCTTTCACTCATTGCCGCAGCATGCCGACCCAGTTTGAGAGGAGTCTCACAGAACTAGGTGGACGCCTACATGAGAATGTCAGGGTGCTCGGGTGCTCATCTTTAAGTCCCACAAAGGAGGAGAAAAAAGAGGCTCGGAGGTAGAGAGGAGAGAAGCTGGTGGGGATGAGGTAGGTAGGTGTGAGTGATAGTGTAAGGCCTATCGATCCGGAGGGATCTGTTTTCATGCTCATCCCTCACGGAGCAGCGGATCGCTCGTCCTCCCTCGCTCAGGTGGCATGGGGCCCAACCCCGGCGCCTGCCACCCTGCCCAGATTAATTGAAGCATGCTGTTGTAAATGGATCACATATGGCCAATACCCCCCCCACACACACACACACACTTCCCCTTCTCCAGCACATGCTAGCACCACCTATCATCGTTTGTATTCTATTCCGGGAACAGACAACTTCACTGTTTTCTGCTTATTTTGAAGGGAGTACTGCTCAACAAACAAAAAAAAAGAGCGAGAGGAGGAAGAGGAAAGTGTAAAGGTAGTCAAGGTCAGGAGCTCATCGCTTTGAGTTCACTGTAAAATTCATGACTTCCCCTTTTGGTTTTTTCATTTGTCTCTTTCCACAGTCCACTCTCTGCTCTTAACTCGGCACAAAGCAGATTAATTGCGCTGTCGTAGAAAAGGTGGGAATGAGCCAGCGCACCTGTCCCCGATGCCACCTAGCATTAAGATGAATGTGTCATAGCTCTGGTCTTTATTAGTTATTTATAAGACCCACTGCCCAGAATAACAGCACTAAAAGAAGGGACAGACTGAGCAGTCGGGAACAGCGCTTTTGGCTCACGAGGAAGTAAGAGGAAAGAAAGAGTGATAAATGTTGGCCAAAGTGACATTAACAACAGGGTTGTCATGTCGACACAGCATGGTTGTCATGTTTACATCATGCATTCATGAAGCAGTGTGTGCAGAACAGGAGGAGGAGAGTGTAGGACAGAAAAGCCATGGAATTATTTTTTTTGCATTTCATTTTTGCACTTAGTTCATCAAGGGGCCAACACCAAAATAAAATCAATTACAGTTTTTTCAGTTGATCCTACAGTGGTAGTGTAATTATGATACCAGCATTTCAGAGTAAAACTACAACAACAACCTGCATACATTTTTCAGAATTGAATTAAAATAATTATGTATAAAATAGAAGAGAAGAAAAACATATTTTTTATGTGTATATATATTTATAGTTTTTATGTTAGATAAAATGAGTAATAGTCATATCAAAATAGAAAAAAGTAATCTAATAAGAAGTGTACTCTTTGTAGATGATCAGAGCTAGATCTTTTCTTTATGGTATTCTAAACACAGACTGATTAGTGATTAGTCAGTGTATTTTTAATAATCCATCTGAAAAATCATACTGATATAATATTTGTATACTTTCTATACCAATGAAAGTAAAACTAATTTAGTAAATTGAAATTTACACAATTCTGTTCGGATTATGTTTTTAACGTCAAAGCAGCAATGTGTTAAGCCAAATGCTATCATTATCATGCCAACATGCTCACATGCTGATGTAAAGCAGCTATAATGTTAACCATGTTCACCTTAATAGCTGAGCATGTTAGCATACTAGCATTTATATATTGCTCAGGATGATGGGGATGTCATTAGCTTATCAGGTATTTGGTCTTAAACCAAACTAAAGGACACATTGTTAGTTTGACAGGATGGCAGTGCTTAAGGAAAAGTGAAGGGGTCATTCATCCTGAGGGGAAATGTATGTGTTCATCAAATTTCACGTCAGTTCGTCCAATAGTTTCACTCAAAGCCACAAATGTCAACCTGGTGGTGGCGCTAGAGAAAAAGTCAGGGGGCTCGCCAATGTCAGTAGGATTCATCCTCTGGGGACCATGAATGTGTGTACAAATTATAGATGTTGAATTATTTCAGTCTGGACCAAAGTGGTTTACCAACCAACAGACCAACATTGCCATCCATGGAGCCATGTCAGTAGAATAGGTAATAAAAATATAATTCTCTCAGTAAACTCCGACCATAGACATGCTAAGCTAAGAGCTAATTTTCTGCCACTAACATGCCTGGAGCAAGCCACCTGAAAGGTGATCTTTCAGCAAGATTTTATAGCTGCACATTTGCTCCTCCAACATGTAACGAGACCATTAAACCAAAAGCTCAGTGGACTTTGCAACACTCGTGGGATTATTTTGTGCCTTTTAAATGAGATTTTGGAGCTCTGCAAACCCAGGCTATGACTCCAGATTACTGATAGCTAACAAGAACACGGTCTTTCACAAAGCCACAGTGCCTCGTTGGTCCCTTCTTATCATCAGACTGATCAGAGTGTATTGGCGGACTTGGCAGAGCCCCTGATTGCATGGTTAGAAATTCAAGTGGTGGATGTATCAGGTTTGATATGACTATTGTGTGGTTTGCCCATAGGGACAATTCCATTTGTAAGACCCACCCCCTTCTTTGTCAGAACCCTTCTGGATTTGTCACTTTGCATTTGCTTTAAGAGGTAAGGCTTGAAACAATCGTAATAATGAAAAGCATGCTTTGGTGGTGACACGGCTGTGATCTATATCAAAGCCATCTGGAAAATAAAAATCCCAGCTTGTCTTTAAAAAAAAGCACCTCCGTGCTCTTTAAATCCCCTTTCTTGAATTTCCACATTACATCCTGTGTTGAGGGGGCAAGTTAGTGAATCACTTCATGCAAATGTTCTATGCTATTGCACTTCAAACCGTCTCAGGACGGTGGCGTTAAATTTAGATGCAGCAAACTAAACCCTCGTCTGTCATTGTGGTTGTGTTCATCCCCAAACGCCCTCACATTTCCTCATCTATCTACAAAAACAGATGCTAACAACACGGCCCTTCATGAGCCTTAAACGCGTCGACTGTTTTCTTGGCTTTATGTTAAATACATTCTTGATATATGTAACTCTCACACTAAATGCTGTGTTTGGGCTCCCAGCATGCACTGCCCACATGCATTTGTCAAGCCGAAACCACTCCTTTGACCCACTGATTAATTGTTGTTGCGCTGCACGGATTTACTGTGATAGTCCCTGCTGTCAAAGAGAGTGGTGCAACACCAAATGGGTTGGTTTGCAGTGGTTAAACAAGTGGACGAGGGGGCAGAGCGTGCACAAGCCGGAGCGGTGCGGTTTGTAGGTGCTCATTCCGCACACTGAACCTCTTTGTTCTCCCACCCGACCTTCATCCAGACACTTTTATTTGACAACGAGGTGCAACAGCCGATAGGAGCTGATGTCCGTACGCAGCCGCTGGGGAGGTGATTATGACTGTCATTAAACAGCCTTGGCTCCATCTCCTTGGTGTATAAGAGGAGGGAAACAATGCCTGGCACATGTGCAAAAACAGAAGACCAAGAAGATGGCAAAGAAAAAAAAATCCCCCTCCTGTTATTTAAAACTGTTTAGAGCTAGCAGGTATTTCTCATGACTATCTGCTTTCCCCTGGGTATCGGGTATCTTTGGAGAGAGTCTTGAAATGCCTTAGAAAGGTAGTTGGAATGCAGAGACTGCACATGGAAGTGTTTTAGATGGCTGCAGAGCAGGCGGGCCGCTGGAGAGATGTAAGGCGAAACATTGCTCAACGTCCTCGCCAATGTATCTCTTGGAATGAGAGCGTTAACACATGTTGTGTTCCCGGGCTATCTGGCCCTGCGTGTGTGTGTGTGTGTGCGTGTTTATGTGTGAGTCTGGGACCGCAGAGTAGTAACTGCCGTGTCATAGCGGGGGTTGTGTAGAAATACGCCCCTGGGACTTCAGTGCTGGCTCAGGGCCAGCTCTGCTGATACGTTAACAAGAAGAACTTGTTCTTATCAATGGGTTGCTTTATTCCTGCTGTACACACACACACACACACACACACACACACACACCAAACACACACTAAAACATCAACAGACTAGAGACAGACACAGACATGCAAACATCAAAGATTTTAATAAAATCACAGACAGACACACGTCTACACACAGTTGCCAAACAGACAAACACACACAGTGACCAGTATGCTCACAGACAAACAGACACACGGACACATAAACCAGTCTAAGAGACCAATAAACACACACATACACACACACACACACACACACACACACACACACACACACACAAAGATGGACAGAAGGACACACAAAGGCAGCGCTGACATCAGGAATGCACCTCCAGATCCTCATCGCAGCACCTCATACACACACGCACACACACACACACACACACACACACACACACACACACACACACACACACACACCGCCCGCTTGTTATTATTTTTAGTAAGAAGACACAAAATCTTTCAACTGGCAGGATTTACACAAAAAAGATGGGAAATGAGAGGGAGATGTGTGTGTCTGTCTGTCTGTCTGTGTGTGTGTGTGTGTGTGTGTGTGTGTGTGTGTGTGTGTGTGTGTGTAGATATGGGAGTGTACCAGTGGTGTGATGGTGTCTTGTTAGGTGGGTATAGAATGCTTAAGGTGTATCTTCTCTGAAATAATGATGTGATAGAGAAGCAAACAGCGCACGTGCCCATGTGCACAGACCACATCCAACATTAGACTGATGCATTGTTTTTGCTTTTGATTCAGGTGCTTTAAATCTAGGTATTGATCTGCCCTCCGCTAGTTTTAGCAGACCACAGCACAGAGGATGGACTTGCTTGCTAAGAGAACTAGAATCTCAGCACCTGTGGAGATCAGCAGTGATCTGAGTGAAGCTCCGCCCCGACCAACTAACATTACATCATCTCATAGTCTGCTTCTGGAGGTCTAGCTTCAGCTTGTGCCTGTCGTCTGTGTCAGAGTCCTTATTAAAGTCTAATAAAGTGCTTTGGTTTGTTTGCTTCATAATAGTAGGTGTATGTGTGCAAGTTAGCTAGCTACCCATTCATTCACTCCACCAAGCTCACAGGATGCAGAAGACTGTCTACCCAGTTGGGCCGCTGTAAAACTTATAAAAAACAGTTTGATTGGACCTGTAATACCAATTTTACCTCTAGTAGTTTTGCTCGACTCAAACCTATATTTAAAAAAAAAAATCTTCTACTTTGGGGAAATACAACAAGCCCAATCTTTAGGTCTTTAGTGTACACCAACTATTTTCTGGAAGTATCTGGCTCTAATCTGGTTAATGGGAAAATGCATAGTCAGGGGATCATTCTTCCCTTATATATATACATACATATTATATATATATATATATATTATATATATAATAATAATAATAATAATAATACATACATACATATATATATATATATATATATATATGTATAACAAGCCTTCTCACGAGGCTTGATGCCATTTTAGGACCTTAAGGAGTGGTGATGTACAAAAATGAACAAACATATCTATAAAACTACTTTTTAGTGTCTGGTATGTTTAAGGTCAGCCTGTCAAACGGACCGAGTGCTCATGAATCACCTGATTTCTCCCGATCGGTATTGCTCACTGAATGAACGAGCGAGGTCCGACTGAATCGGACTCGAGTCGAGACACGGCAGGTTAATGGTGCATTCATGTTCTCCTCTGATGGTCCCATTACCAGAGTTTGGAAGTTGTCGTGAGCTTAAACAGCATGGACGCTACAAAGAAGATGTGTTGAATTTTACTGCTCAGAGCATTTAAACTACACCTTCAGAGCTATTTCCAGTAGTTGCGTGACCATGGAGAGCGAAGGAAACCGATCAGGTGAGCCGTGGAATATGTTCGGAAACTAATTTTCCGACAGTGCATGAATGCTGCACAAATTCCCTAAAGCTCATTGGTCAGTGGTATATTTATTACAAAGTATTAAGCTTACATAGCGTACACGATGATTGGGAGCGTAATGGTTTATTGAAGTTAAGGAGGAGAGCTCTGTCACCTCATTGGCTGCTGCTATGGGGGTGAAGAAGAGCAAACACTGCCTCGCTAAACTCTCAACATGGCCTTCCTGAATGAAAAGGCTTTTTGGCAGAATGTAATTTAGCAAACCGTGTTGGTACTTGTCTCTCTCTCTTGTCTCTCTGTCTGTCTCTCTTGCTTTCTTCACTGCAGACCTCACACTTCCTCTTCCACTGCAATTAGCCTCCTCCACTCATGCCAACAAAAAGCCTCGGTTTGTTTCTAGCTCGGCCCGCTGCACACACACAGAGCAGCCCAGCTATACAGTATGTGTGAAATAGAGCTTCCACTTTGGAGTAGTACCAAGGCCAAGTGCTGCATTACGCACCCTCTACATGTCACTAACCGAACAAAGTTTTTTACTCCAACATGCTATCATTGCTGGAAAAGTCTAAAAGCTCTGCCACAGTTGGAAGCTTCCACTGTCTGTTCTGCTCCTGCTTTTCGCCTTCAATCCTGGAAGTCACAAGATCCTGTTGTTTTCAGAAATCCATTAGAAACAGCTTGCGGAATATATAGCATACAGCTGACTTGACTAACACACTCCATCATTTTTAAACAAGACATGTATTGTATTTTTCCCCCTCATGTGACTTAATCATACAGCTCATTATCGTGTTTAACAAGTACTATTTTCACTTATGCCATTACTGAGCACTTTTACGATACATACATTCTTCCAGTGAAGAGGTAAAACGAAAAATAAAGTGGGAGGCAATTACACGCAATGTCTGCACATTCCAGTTCAAGTTCTTTTGTTGCGGCATGGACGTGGGTTTGATGAAGCGCAGTAATTGTGGAATCATAAAGTCACGTAAGTAGTTGTGTGACTGTAAATGATGGATTAAATAAGACATTCATTGCAACAGTATCAGTTTCTGAGCCTGAGCCTGTTCTTTGGGAGGACGTACAACTGACATTATGGTTTTAACTGAGATAATACAGTGGTGTGCTACTGTTGGTCACTTGATATCTAAACAAAAGATGATATTTGTCATATAAATGTCCACATTTTCCCTCGCCAACAGTCAATAGAAAAGCAGATAAATTAAATGGATTGATCACACAGCAAAACACTCTCACAAGGCGGCTGTTTTCAATTATGGAAGAGCATACAAATGAATATCAAGTGTACAGCTTCATATCTATGTGGACAAGTCGTTCAGGTGACAACAGGCAACTCCTTATTTTGCCTGCCCCGTTTATGTCAAGCCTAGACTTCTACCATGGCAACAAAGTCTCTCATCACACTGGGACAATGCTCGTTGTTGCCCACATACATTTTTTTGCCAAGTGACAAAGGTTATCATGTGTACGGGTTGTGTCTTTAAGTTGGTTTGCTAACATTAGCCACAGAAGACTTTTAATTGGTTTGTATTGCTATTCTCTGTTATTAGTTCTTTTGTCTTTGTTATCAGTTTGTGTAGAGTGTCTTTGGTCCCCTGAAAGGCACAATCATGATGTTATAATCATTATCATAACTATTATCATCGTTAACCACTGGCCACTGGTTTGCAAATCTTAACCACTGGCTACTTTCAGCTGCCTAGCTAACGTTAGCCACTCACCACTTTGAGCTGTTTTGCTAACGTTAGCCACTGGTAAGCCTACAGTTAGTTTTTTTATCAGCTAGGTTTATTCAGAGTTGGAGGGTGTGTGTCATCATAACTCCTGGAGTGCTATCACCGGGGCTAAGCTAACGGTGTTCAGTAAGGACCTGGACACGTTCAGCTGGCTGTTTGTTAAACTGTAATGTCTGCTTTTATATTTCTACATGTGGAGGCTACAGAGTTGTTTAAAGTTATTAAGTTAATAAATAAAAAAATTCAATACTGTAATATTTATGTAAGTGTCAAGCTACCAAGTTTGAGTAAAGATTTTAATAAATTAAATTATTTTGCAGAGGTACAGAATATTTTTCAGTCCAGACTTTTCCTTACCTTTTTTGCTCTTTACTGCCAATGAAGGGTTTCTTGTTAATGTAGTAATGTAGAATTGCCTTGAGGAATATGACATCATTTTCATTATTATAATAATTTGGAGGATATACTTAAAGACTGGAGAGGATTGATTCAGGGAAACACAAGGGCTCAAATAATCATGGTTTAATATCTTTGTTTTTATTCCCAAACTTTTACTGTGAATATAAAGTACAGAGTCTGTAGTACATTTGCTGCAGCTCTGATATTAAATTGAATTTATTCTGGACATTCTGATTTTTTTTTTTAAATACACTAAAGAAAACTTTATTACAACAGTATGGTTTCATTACAGTTGTGTTCAGGGACATGCTGTGCTGGGATTAAATGCTACTATCAAAGGCAAAAATAAGCAAACGTAATAAACAGTCAAGCTGATGTTGGTTTAAGTACATATCCAAGAGTTCTCCTCTCAATAGTCATTTAGGGCTCTTGTGAAAGCAACTTTTCACTCCCCTAATGCCCACAGTGCTCATGGGAAAAACTCCCCAAACTTTCATTCTCCCTTGAAACAGTTTAGTGATCTCTGCAGCCAAGTCAATAAATAGGAACACATAACTTTCCCCCCTGCTCAGGTCCCAGCTCCCCTCCTCTGTGCACGATCCAATTTCAGCCCGACGGAGGTGATCCTTCCTCGGGGTATGTTCAGATGGAGGACGCCGGGCCGTTTACACAGCGCAGCGGGAATGAGGGATTTCTAATGACTCTGCACTCTGATAGTCTTCCTCTGGTGCCCAAGGCCTCTTGCCAAGGACCCTCCGACTCGACACCACTACTCATCAACCAGTCACATAATTCTATAGTATAGGCAGAGCGTGAGGGGCCTCAGAGTCCAGGAAGCCAGGCCACGACGAGTGTTAGCAGATGGAGTCCATGCTGATTTGATGCTTTCTTTTGCTCCTCTTACACTCAAACTCATTCCTGTGAAAAGTCTCAGCTGGCTTTTTTATTGATTATCATTATTATTTGAACATTTTGTACTAAAACCTGCAATGTCCTGATCGAGAGATTCCAAGGAAAATGTCTTTCTCAAGCTTCTTCCTTGCTAATGCAAATGTAAACCATGAATAATAAGTGCCGTGTCAAAAATATTAATGATCCCCTATAACTGAGTAATTTGTGGTGAATCTGTATTAAGTCACATGAAAGCTTTCTAATTGTTTTTCAGTGAAGTAAAGCAATGTGGATTTCTTAATTCTCTCTAACTGCCAGGTTCAGTCATGAACTTTCAAGAGAAGATTTAATATTTCTACTAATCTTCAGCATTTAGTAGATTTACACATACGTGAATTTTTTCTTCAAATGTTTTTCTGCATTTCTCTTCGATAATAATACTCCCCAAACATAGAAACATTTATTGTAAATTTGTTAGTTTCTGTTTTAATTAAATGTTTTCAACAACTTTAGGAAGGTTTTGTGCTTTCTAACTTTGCTTTGTTACAAACCCCTCGGCTCTTTAAATTGCCGGTGAGGTTAACAGAGCAGACGTCTTCACTCATTCATTTTTTCAGTGTTTAAATGTCTACTTAGATTTAGGTTTGCTTTGGTCTCTAGACTTTCCAGAAGTAACAGCTATCATGCCCAGTTGTAGATGATGGACTTCATTGACAGTACTGTCACAATTTTTGAAATAATAATAATAATATTCTTTATATTTGTTGTTGTGTTTTATTTTTGTAATTACTTTAAAGAGCTGCTGTTTTTACCCTGCAATTCCCCTGAGATTACCTGTCAGTCAATCAAATGTGTCCAATACTCTGACGTCTTTTGTGCCTTTTATTTCTGTTCTTGACTTTTGAGTCTTTTTTATATGACATAGATGTAATCATTACTACTGTTAACTAGGCAGTTCAAAGTGTACACTGAATCTATTCCATTTTGGGTTTATCTCCACCTATTTATATTGTGTAATTGAACTGTACAATACATGTGGTAAATAAGTATTTTATGTCACCCATATTACTTGCAGAATTTGTTATTATGACCTCAGTTTTTATTTTGTATCACACTATACAAAATTCAGTCCAACTGCTCTCAGTGTTGATACATTAAATGACGTCTTTCACTTTATACACTTTTACTTCAATTGATAACTTTCATTTAAACTGACACTTCAACTTCGTTTAGTGCTTACAGTTAAACTGAAAATGCTGCTTCTCCCTGCACTTGCACTTTAACTGCCATCTCAGCTTCTGTAATTTGATTTTGACTTTCTTTCAAATCTTACATCTGCACATTTTTTGTCAGCAAGTACACCTTCTAGTGAACACTAGCAATAACTTAAATTGTTATTTTTTTCTTCACCATTTGAAGCTATTTAACTCTCATTAGAGCTCAATCATCAGTCATAATTTGAAAGCCAAACGATTGTCATTTCCAACCAACAGCCCAAACACAAAAATAGTCATTCAACTTTTATATAACACAAGGAAATCATAAAGTGAGTGGTGAAAATGTTTGCATATTTTTTTGAAATATGGCTAAAATTATAAATGAATCTATCGAAAATAGACCAATCGATTACTACAAATTTTTCCTCATCAGTTTGCCTACATAACATTAGTTCCTACCTGCTGTTGGTGATGTTGTGCACCAGAATCAGACCTTGTCATACTGTGTTTAAATCAGAGAAAGCTCCTGTTCTATTCAAAACAGAGCAGCAGATTACCAGCAAATGTCACAGATTATTAGTTTATCATTAATTGATCGCAGCCTGACTCGGAGGGCACGGCAACGCCACTTTGTGTGACTTATTACTCCCGCCGCAGGGATGTGGGTGTAAAGAAAGTGGCACCGCAAGGCCACGGGCCCCATCCATGTGTCCCTGAAGGAGCGTTAGGTATTAGGATGCAGAGGGGGGTACTTGACCCCTATTGTCTCTGTGTTTGGTCATATCTCCCTGTCACAGTCATGAGCTGGATTTCACTTCCTGTAGCACATCAGTGTGTCAAAGACTAAACATAACACCACAGGCACGCAGAAACACACACTCAGACAGAATGTCATTGCAACACGGGTTCATCACCTCCATCAAGAATGCTTTCAGGAAGGGAGTCGACACACACACACACACACACACACACACACACACATTCCCACATAGCTACATTTCTACTTTTCATCTGGGCAGACAAAGATGTGGATGTCTCAGCAGCTTTCTTCCCTTGACGGTGTGGCTCCTTCGACATTTGACCAAATCAAAACAAATTCCACTCATGAGTGCATTTTCAACACACACACAAAAGTGTAAAACTATACCACGGTGAGTAATCAGAGTGTAAAAAGCCCCACTGATGATAAATGCGGTAAGAATAGAAGCCACGGAACGATACTCCCTCACTGACTGGCTGCTTATATGTGTGCCTGTAAATGAGTCCGTTCTGTTGGGAATAACGATGCGGCTTTAAACAGTTTATTGGCTAATTTTAAAGGGGGCGCTCTGAAGTATGACCCCGCAGGAACTGAATGTTTTTATGTCTCGAACAGAGCTCTGGTTTTTAAAGAAAACGGCCTTCGCTAAATCTCCTCTGAGTTTCACACGTCTGGGTCCGTTTATGTGCCGCTCCTCGGTGCTCCACCGGCTCCCCGCTCAACCCCGCTCCTCCTCTTTGTCCCCCCGTCTCTTTCTGTCCTCGACGCCATGTGTGAGAATGGAAAATTGATTATAAATAGACGAAGTGAGGGACAATGATGGTGGAGAGTGCTCTGTCCCACAGCACAATATCACCACAAGCTATCTGCTGCCCCGGTGCTGTGCTTTGATGCTGCCCATTGCATATTCTTATGCTTTGATGCCGGTAAGCCTATATGCCTCCAGAGAGCTCGCCTGGGGGGTCAACTAATGGGACCACTGCCATCCTCCCTCTTTGCTTGGAAAATATTTTTTTCTCTCTCTCTCTTTCTCTTCTTGGTTACAATAACTACAGCTCTCACAAACCCAGATGGGGGCCGAGCCGGAGCTCTGGCTGCGTAAAGAGACGGAGGAGAGCGGCGTGAGTAACCGGCCTGCACATTCGCAGCCAACACAAACTGACTCACACCTTGGAATCTCTCAATTTGCCCGTAATAAATTGCAGTAGGAAGCAATTGCGTCGCTGATGTGCTGAGGTGGATGAAATTTAAACCCATGCAGAGACGGTGGCATGCTCTCAAAGAGAACAGCGCCACACAGTCTTGCCTTTGACTAGCTGAAGAAGTGGAAACAATGTACGATTCCTGAATCTCTCTCTCTCTAACACACACTCAAACACACACACACATCCTCAGGGCCACAGAAAATGTTTGTAATTCTGAGCAGGCAAACCAACAAAACACCTCGGCATTAACATGTCAACTCGCTACCTTGACTCGCACATTTTCCCTCAATAAAAAGCAAAAATACAATTGGCAGCAGCACAATCTAGTCTGGCAATTATGGAGGCAACAAAACAGCTTTCACAGATATATGAAAGTCTAACTGCAGCACAAAACAGCCATGGGAAGTCCTTTCAATGTTGAAATATATATATATATATAGATAGATACATATATATATATATATATATATATATATATATAAAATGCTCTAACGTCCCCTTTGTTTCTGCTGCCTTTGTGCCCAGCTGAGTTGGACCGGTTTGTTCTAACAGCAGGAGGCATCAGTGACATGCATTAGTCCATCACAGAGGAGCAAACGTGAGCTCCCCGGAGCGCCGGGCCCAGACGTAACTGGATAGAGGCTGTCGGAGGGCCTCGTCTGAGGGAAAAGTGGAAACGCAGGCCTGATCTAATAAGAGACCAACCAACGCAGACTGTATCAAAACACGCACTGCGAACACGGACTTCTTCTTTCAGGTAATTCGGCCTCAGCCGGGCCTAAAGTCGTGCTATTCTGTTACATTCCCTCACGCTGCCTCCTATTCTCCGCTCCATCTTGAGAAAAAACAGACATCTGCTGACCTTACAAATTACATTCTCTTACAATGATGTACAGTCTGCGCAGACAGCTGATTTGAAATTAATAATATCTCCAATGACGTCTTGTTTTTCCGAGGCATGATAAAAAAAATATATATATATATATATCTGACGAGAAAAGCGCCAATAAAGGCCTGTTTAAAAAAACAAACAAGATCGGGATCGGTGGGAGCTTGTTTGCTCTGCGAGCATGCGGGTATCAGATAACGGCACGCATGTTTTATTGAGTGACGGACAAATAAAGAATAGCAGGACAACGTGTGGGAAGACAGACACCGGGCTAAGAGCCTCCCTGTATCCCTGAGTCATGTTTCACTGGGGCTGCAGTGTCAGGTTGGACCCTAATCTCCTCCAGATGCCCCTCGCAGGGAAAACAACGTCCCCGCCAGCGCCGCCACAGAACAAGAACACAACACCAACCCTTGATAACATAATTGATTTGCGAGTTTCTCCTTTAGTTGTTTTGACTGCATCTATGTATTTACTCAAGAATTCTCTCTGTTTGGTTTCTACTCTCCTCTCTTTCTAGTCTTGATCAAAACAGTATCTCCTTCCAGTCCTCCGCTCTCCCCGTATGCTGCCTCTTCCTGACGGATGGGAAGAACAAGGGAAATATATGCATAACCCTCCGCTGACGTGCCGTCTCGTTTGATGTGGGATTCTCAAACAGATGCCCCGTCTCTCCAACGTTATTGGGGATATTAAAGCTCTGTCTCTCTGACTCCTTAATGCAAACACACACACAAACACACCAACATTTGCAAGAGCCAATTCCATTTCCTGTTTGAGAAGCTAGCTTCACAGCTCCCCTCTGTTATTTAGAAAGTAAATAAAAAGTCAGTCGGGGAGCATGAGATCAGACGGAGGCTTGCTGGTGCAGTTAAATTGTGCGGTTGAAAATATAATAATCACTTTCATGTCCATTACATAGCAGCCTATTGATGATGTTTCCGCTAAATTATTGAATCTATAAAATGTCAAGATCCCAGAGAAAAGGTGACAACTTCAGATCCAAAACAATAAAGTATTTATTTTTCAAAGAGAGAAGCTGAAAAGCCTCATATGTAAGGGAGCTGAAATCACTGAATGTTGTTAAGAAGAAAAAAGATATGATGTGTTCATGAGTGAGTTTTTAAGGTGGTGGTTGTTACCTTTGAATGGAGCCCGGCTAACCAGCTTACCAACTGCAGGTGGTAGATTGATTAATAAGAGACTAACCCTGTCTCTACAAAATTAGGTCCCCATACATGTTTTTCAAGGGGAACCTATTTCCTCCAGGATGAAAAACTGTTTTAAACACGTGGTTAGTGTAGATTTAAAACAAAACAAAAAAGGAACCCAACAAAATGTAGGTAGGTTTAGTAAAAACAGCATGGTTGGGCTTAGAGTTTTTACGTTATTTAAGTTAAAGATTAAAATAAAAGAGGCCACAGTTTAGGACACAAATTGCTGTCTCCTGGGTGAAAGCTAGTTTGACTGACCCCTCCACGCTAACCTCCAAGGACTATGATTAGAAACATTGTGAAAACAAACATAACCGATAGATAGTGTGTTACACTGACGATGCAGTTGTGTTCTCTGGAACAGTCATTTTTAGGAGACAGGGCAGAAGAGACAGACAAGTTTTAATCTTCTCATCCAACCCTCAGCAAAAACCTAATCAGCATATTTCAAGCTTATTCCTTTAAGAAACAAATCAATTAATAGAAATCTCTAGTTGTTCCAGCTCTATTGACTGCTTTCTAACATTAAGATTGTCTGAACGTAACATGGATATATGTTCAACTCTGCTGCAGACAGACCTGACAAAACCCCGTCACTGTGATGGATTTCAAAGGCTTCCAGCGTTTGAACGGGGATGCATCTGTCCTCGTTAAATAAAACTGTAAATACACATAAATGAAATTTACAAGCCAATTGCTTCTCTGGAGTCGAGTCAAACTTGTAAACACTGAGTAGGAGGAGGAGAAGGAGGCGTAGGAGGAAGAAGAAAAGATAAGCATGTCTTGAATTATCTGGGCCAGTCAAACAGAGGTGTGTTTGGGGACGGACCGAGCCGCTCCCGCTCCAGGCCAGGTCTGTGAGGAGGTCATGTGAAAGTGGAATGCGGCTGAGCTGGATGCTTGCCAGAGGCTCTTTTGAGTCAAGAAAGCTTATTTTTCTTAAAACACAGTGAAAACTGTACGCCACCTGGGAGAGATTATTCCTCCGTGTTTCAATACACTCCGGGTTATTTGAATAATTGGGAATGGAATGTGACAGAGTCTACTCACAAGGCAGAGATCTCTTCTTTTTCTTTGACAAGAGTATCGGTTCGACAAAATTCAACAGACAAAATAAGAGATGGGCATTTGCGCGCCGCATTTTACTGGACAAACAATTACCTAGCAATTACTGCAATGCTTTTTAGATGGAGGCGAATGGATCACTCAGCAGGCAGCTGACAGCAGGAGCTAACTCTGCAAGCGACATGCAAAATAAGAAAATAATGGTGTAGAGTGCCAGAAGAGAAGATCATCCATACGACACAGGGACATCCAATACACAAGAAAAAGAAGGCAGCACAACGATGGTAAAAAAAACTATTTGTGTAGACAGGCGAAGGGAACTTACATAAACAAACCGACATATCCTACGAGAGGCGGACATGCACACACTCTCCTGTCAAAGCCTTTGAAATCCATCACAGTGATGGGGTTTGGTCAGGTCAGTCTGCAGCAGAGTTTAACATATATCCATGTTACATTCAGACAATCTTAATGTTAGAAATCAGTCACTAGTGATGGAACAACTAGTGAATTTCTTTAATAGATTTGTTTCTTAAAGGATGAGCTTGAAATATGCTGATTGCGTCAACAAGCTGATCTGACTGAGAACAGCCTCGTTCTCATATGAAAGGATTATTTCATTTCATGTTATCGGGCTGTGAGAAAGTCTGATCGAGGAAGACTTTTACATTGAGCAATAACTGGAAGTCCAGGGAGTTGCATCATGTCTGTGTGTTTTTTTTGGTTTGGAAGCGGTAGCTGCTGTTTTGTGTTGACTAGACTAGAATTTTGATCCAGCCTGCATCAAAAGTCACAAGCTTTGGTATTGCAACAACAAAACTGAAGGATGATGTCACAGTGTGTGGTGAGAGACAAAGCAGGAAAAGAGTGAAGACGGAGAGGAACAAAGAATATGTTCAGACTGGCATATCATTTCTGTGCATATCCAGATTGGAATCAGATTGCTTTTATCAAGTGAGCTTGGCAAGAAACACGTAGAAGTGGTTCTGTAGGTGGTTTGAAATCTGACTCAAATCTAATTTGAAACGTCTCAGCCGAGCCGCTCTGATCAGATCTCAGACTGTTCTTTACGTCACTCGCCGAGCATAACACGGAACACATGATGGTGACATCACACCTGGCTTTCACCGCTGTGCAGCGCTGGAAAAGGTTCCGACGGTAAATCGCAAGCAAAAGTGCCAGTTCAGCAATGTAGAACTGCTCCGCTACAAGTCTAGCATTCAAAAACCTACTTTCAGTCAATAACAGTACAAACAAGTTTAATCAGCAAAATATACTCAGTGTCAAAATGTTATAGACTGCAGAAAAATGAATGATACATAATTACAGTATGACATTATTGGGTTTTTAATACTGATAATTTACTGTTGTATCTGGTCGAGGTGGACCTAATTTGAACTACTTTACATATTGTCAGGTTGTTTATTGAAGTGGTTCCCAACCTAAGGATTGCACACCTTCCCAAAGATCAGAAGAAATGTCTGAGGGATCGTGAGATCATTTAAATATTCACTTGTTTTAATATTGTATTTGGGTTTTGGATCAATAGAGCACTATTCTCTATAAACAGATATCTGCATTTGAATACAGAATCTGTAGGAAGATTTTGCTACTGGAACGTTCTGGTTTGCGTTTGTTGTCCGATTACTATTGACCAATCATGTTTGAGCAGGATTTAGTTACATGCCGATTAAACGGATCAAAAGAGACGGAATGTGTTTGCCGAAATGCAATCTGGGAACCTGAAAAGCAACTTTATCATTCCCATACATGTGGTTGATGAAAAGTGTAATGGTGGACTAGAAGTAGACACTCAAGTACACATTCACGGTACAGTTCTTGAGTAAAAGAGTTGAGTTGAGTTCTTTCCTCCTCTACTGCCACAGGAAGTATGGCTGCACATCTCTTCATTCTAGGAAAATGCTCCATGAGTAACAGTACGTGCAGCAGCTTCATTGTCACAAAAACTAATCTCAATTCCTGAACACAAACTGCAACATCGCTTGTAAATGACAACGAAAAAAGAGTTGTGTCCCAGAGACTAGACTTAAGAGACAAATTGAGTTTTTATGAGGTGTGAACATAAAATGTAAGCTAAAGGGGAAAGAGGGAAGGGGTGGGGGACGGTCGGGTCCAGCATGCGTCAGCAGCATGAAACCTCCTTAAAGTTCAGTGTGGTTGGAGCAGAGGATCAAGGAGCGGGCTGTGTGTTGTGTGCTGTACGCCCGCTGGCAGCCGCTCTGCCTTTCATTCCCCAGTCTTTTTTGGCTGCTTTCAGAAGGCTCCAAAGCAAACAACAAGGGTCCTGCTTACAGGCCGTCAAACTGGAGCGTCAGCCCACACAACCATGCACAGCGCTAACGCCACAAAATGGCAGAAAGTTTTTTTTTTTTTTTACATTTTCTTATCAAGCTCTTGCCAAATATTAAAGTGATTTAAAATTATGATGAGGAACTTTTAAAAACATTTTCAGAATTTCTCAAATTTTCTATAAAGTCAAACAATAAAGTCTCATTTTTAAACTGTACTGAAACTTTGGCTACAGTGACTAATCCTCCATATGTATATGATATGTGGTGCGTCATAGCCCTGTATAGCCTATGAGGATGGATACAGGACGAGTTTCCCCCTTTAACAGCCCACAGTGTTGGCTGCCATTGACGACATTATATTAAAACGTGTGGAAACATGCATCATCCCATTAAATCACTTGGAAAGTAGAAACCTGAAAGGTATAATAATAATCACAAGATAAAAAAAAATGAAAGTAAAAAAAACTAAAATGAACATTTTATACCGAGTGCTGCAGGAATGAGTCCTTAAACCTAGAATAGTCAGCATTTGCACGCTTTCAGTTCTCTCTTCTCAAAGTCTATGGGTTTTTAAATGTGTGTTTTAGGTTAGATGTTAGATGTCGATGTAGAAGTAAGGTCTGTGGTTAACACAAGCTGAAGAGATTTGAACGTTTTGTTCTTTGTTATGAAATAGGTAAGTAAATATTCCTTTGGTGAATTTTGAGACTTTTAAGTATCTTAAAAAAAGTGATTAAATTACAAAATAGTGAAAATCATCACATTCGTGTTTCTGTCGTCTGAATTTGCTGCTGCCATCCTCAGCTCATTGAACACAGTCAGTCCAGAGATACACAGCTACATGAATGTAGAGTCACTGAGAAACACTGCTGACTCTTTTCAAGTGAGAGGAGTTAACATTCTCAATGTACCATGCCAATGTATTCACTGTATTGTCTGATTCCTTGGCGAGCCAGAATTTAATGGCTGTTTCAAATGATTTTCTGGGCTTCTTTGTGTTCTGAATTGCAGGTCTTTTTCATAATATTGTTACTACACCAATCAAAGTGCCATGAACGTCAAGGTACTTGTCAAAAATAATATAGATATCAAGGGAGCAGTGATGTCGGGTACGAATAGGCAGTACATCACCAGAGCTAAAAAGAAATATTGAGATTGCATCAGTTGTATTTATTGATCATTTCTTCATATTCATAATGATTGTAAGTTAACTTTATTTTACGGGTCCATCGAGTGATGTAATGGGTACCAAAAATATTTTTCAAAAAGACTTACATTGGGAGAGAGATGCCTGTAACTTAGCTGATATTTTGAGGTAAACCAACTTTCCAGTACAAACACACATGAAAAAGCATTATTTAAACCATTAGGTCCTTACATTTCTAAACTGCATTTATAGTTGAACCCAGAGTTTTTTTCTGTCCATGTGAATGAGCTTTAGAATAAAGCTAGAGGCTGTGACCAACATGGATATTTCTCATTTAAAAAGATTATCACCTGTGTTATGAAGATTAATGAGCTGTGGTTGCTGATGGTGAACCAACACCTGACCTGCAGGATGCTGCCCAGCGAGGGGCTAAAGGTCACACGGACTTTTCTAACAGAGTGGAAGCACTGGCTGACCGCTGCAGTCAGCCTAGCAAGCCTGTTTTCTTTTCGAGCCTAACGTTACTCTCCTCCTGCAGCAGCGACAGCTTGTGGATAACAGGGTGATACTGTGATCTAAAAAAAATGACCAAGAGCTCCGCTAAAGCGTTAAAAAACCACAGTGACAAGGCCCCGGGTGAGCGGCACAGGCTCCATCAAGGCGCACAATGCAAAAGCAAAAGAAAACAGGGAAATATTAAAAAGCACCATTGATGTGACCGGTTGCTTGCAAAGTAAGAGCTAGCTTTTGTCGGGGAAACAATAAGAGCAGTAGTGCTACCAGTCATGGAAGTGTATTGAACAGTTGCAAGTAAGCTACAGATTTAAACTCAACACTATGTTAACAAGCACATTTAATCGGACTCAGAGATTCAATTGAATCCTTGCAGAGACTAGCAGGAGTACAAGCAGCATCCTTTGTTGCAGTGGAAGTGGATGAGACCAGGGGACCAGGGACGAACAGGGCACAAATAGAACTGGTGTTGAGATATGACCAGAGCTCAAGTGAGGTAAAAGAATGCTTTTTGGGATTTGATGTCCAAAGTGCAAAGGTAATATCAGAGTATATATTGGATAACAAAAGTAGAGTTGTGTGGATAAAGTTGATTGCTCAGACATATGATGTAGCTGCAGTGATGGCATCAGAGCTTATTGGGTACAGGCTAAAACAGCCTGAAGCCATAATTATGCATTGATATGCGCAAACATTGAAATTTGGTGAGTTCACAATCAGCTAAATTCATTCCAGATTCTTAATTTTTTTTTCAAGGCTGTTTAAGGGCTCTCAGAATTCAAAACGTCTTCAAAACGCACACATTTACTAGAATGAAGTTGTGAAACATTGGGGGAAAAAAATCATACATTAAAATATATATATTAAAATAATATAATTTTTTGTACAGATTCTTCCATAAAACAATGAATGTCTGAATATTCACAAATAATAATTTAAGATTACAGTCATATCTGGATGAGTTGCTGCCAGTGTTTTACCATTTTCCCACGTTTTTTTCTTACATCATTTCTCAGGTTGGTACAGACTTTCCTCCAACACTGGATCCTCGGCAGAAGATGATAGAAAACTCAGATGGCTGGGTTGGCGAGACCATTGCTAGTGCCTCAGGATCTGATCTTTGGCTCTCAAAAGCATCCACCTGTTTTCTCCTGATGTCATGTGATGGCATCTTTAACCTGACAGATGCGCTGTTTGGTCATCTCCCAACCAAGGCTATGGACATATGGTCTGTACACCTCAGAGGCACCATGTGTGCCAAGAACAATCAGCAGAGCAGTTCTACAGTTTTTATGATTGTTTTGAACAGTACAAGAGTAGTGAACTAAAACGGATAATGAGACAGCATACCCATGTCACAGATGAGAGGACAAGAATATTCTAAAATATTCCTGACAACATCACCGTCTGGAAGAGAGTGATTTTGTCTTTGTTGAACAAAAGGAATTTGCCGAGATGTCAGCCACATTTGATGAGACCAAATTAAAGAGCCTACCCAAACAACTGCTAATGATCTGCAGGAGACTGTACCCTAAGCTGGTCTTAACTTTACCTTCTACCACCTGTGGAGAAGACCTTTCCAGTGTTAACACCTACAGCTGTACCAGAATGGAAAAGAACAGGCTTACATCCTTGGCTCATATTTTCATTAAAAAGAGACTTATGAAACTGAGGACTACACAAAGAGGACTTTTACAATAAAGTCATCGGCATTTTTGGTCCAGAGTGATCTGTGCATGGACTTTGTCTACAATCAAAGTAAGTGCCTTTAAAAAAATCTGAAAATATGTTCATATTTACTAAGTAGGGCTGTATCGAATAATTAGAAGCTTCATCAATATCATTGTTATTCAAATTATCGTTGTTAATAACTTACAGAAACATTATTTGCAATAGTAGCTTCCACCTTCTCTTGCACCCTCTTTCTCCCTCTCTCTCTCTCTCTCACACACACACACACACACACATACACAGCGAGCGACAGGCGCCCAATCATCGTTGCTGTATTCACATCCAAAATTCAAAACGTGTTTTTTATCTGACGAAATATTCGATTTTTGGGGGAATTTAGCCTTTCAAAAACGACAGTTTTACCACAGTCAGAAAAAGTGTCTTATAGCAACTTAACACTATCATAAATTATATTTATAGAACACAAATAACTAAAAGATCATATTTTTCACATTCTTCAGGGTGATCATAAAATATGACGACAAACATTCAAAGCTTAATTTGAAAACTTAAGTTGAAGCTTCAGTACAAAAAATGTCACTTGGTACAGCCCTTATATATTTAGACATCTTTGTTTTCTTTCTCCTGGTGCTCATTGTGTGGTAATCAGATTGATTGGATTGAATAACCTGTTTTCTACTGGTGCGCTGACACCAAACAAGCTCTCTCTCTCGCTCTCTGTGAGCTGTGTCCATGTATTTGGCACAAAGTAAGACATGTTTGCAGTGGGTGTTGAACCTCAGAACTGCATCTCTGCTTTTTGCAAATGGTGTGATTCTGTTGGCTCCTTTGAAATGTGACCTTCAGCATGCATTGGGGTAGCTTGCAGCATTAATGTGAAGCAGTCGGGATGAAAGTCAGTACCTCCAAATCTGAGGACATGGAAAATGATGGATTGACTGTCCAGGTCAAGGGTGAGTTACTGCCCCAAGCGAGGGAGATCTAGTATCTCTGGGTCTTGTTTAACTTGTTTAAAATGAAGTGTGAGATGGAGATCTCTGCTCCTCACCTATGGTCGTGAGCTTTTGGTAGTGACAGAAGGAATGAGATTGTGCATACAAGCGGCAGAAATGAGCTTCCTATGTAGGGTGGCTTGGCTCAGCCTTAGAGACAGGGTGAGGAGCTCAGATATCCGGTGGGATCCGGGAGTGGAACCGTTAATTCATGTCGAAAGGGAACAAAGTGTTTGATGAAAACAACTATGCTGAGATTTGTCATGGGTGGCGCTGACCGGCTTCATTTTACCTCCAGACATGAGGTACTTGTAGCGAGGTCACTGCTGCAGCTCAATGTTTTTCACATCAGTCTTAATGTTTTTCTATTCACATGTCCTTGCCGTTGAATATAATCTGATAATGATTGGACTCCAAATGTCCAGGTATTATCCTTAGAAAATATACATTGGCAGCATTCCTCCTGAACTATTGACTGTGTTTATTTTACAGGAGGGAGTAAGAATCCAAGCACTATTGGCAGAATGTAGGTTGACGTGCAGATGTATATATATAGGGTCATTTTTTTTTATAGACACTTAACTCCAATTAACCTTCATTCTCCTATTTGCCTGTAATCACATTATCCTCTGGCATTTGAGTCTATTTTTCTTTCATCCGAGAGAGGCCGTGTCCTCCTGCTACACGCCCAGAAAACGGCGAGGCAGTGCAGGAACAAGCTTCTCCTTGTGCTGGATCTCCCAGTTGGCCAGAGAACCAGTCTTTGGTCTACTCTCTCTCTCTCTCTCTTTCTGCGTCTCCCCCTCCTCCCCCTCAGATCTTTCTCAACGCTCTCCTCACCCTCTCTGTTTCACCATCTCCTTCTGCTCATGTAGGAGCTCTGGCCCCGGGCGGTGTCCAGCGTCAGACAACGTCTGATTCATGCCTTCAGTTGGCTGCTGCGGTCAGCTGACTATTTAGTACTATAGGATTTGGCTCGTTAAAGGATTGATTCAATATCCTTCTAGGATGCTGATCAATTCCAGTGGACTGTAAGCGTGCATAAATAAGAATAATTTATTAACACGGTATCCTAAAAAACGATCTTTTGAATTTATTTCTAATACATTCAGACATAGTGAGTCAAAAAAGGACTTTCTTTCACGCTTTTAAATGTCTGAAAATGGACAGTCTGGAGCGGAGGCTTGAGTCTGTGCCTCTTTCTTCCCCACAGCGCTGTACAAAAACACATTCCAGCTGTCACATACGTTCATTCTTGTACTTCTATATAAAACTGTTTCTGACTACCTGCCTGTCCCCTAAAGCAATTAGACGTGGTCGAGCTCACTTTCAGCACTTTAATCCCTACACTCCAAAAAGGTGCATGTTGAGCTGTCGCCCTCACTGACACATTAGTGGCATATTTTCAGAATTGATGCCCGAATGATAATGCATGAAATTGACATGACAGATTTGGGAACGTCTCCTCAGTTTGCCTCATAATTCAGACTTCTACTCAGTTGCATTTAAAAAAGAAATACTGCACTGAAGTACATTTATCTGAGATTCTATCCCCAAAATGTGATACATTATAGTTACAACCAAGTCTATTCCTTGTTAGTGAATCATTTTCTTATTTAACTTATTAATTGTTTGATCTATCAAACAACCTAGATCAGTGAAAAGGTCCAGCACATTTTCCCTGAGACAACAGTTATGTGTTCAAATGTCTAGTTTCATCTGACCAAAGGTCCAAAACCCCAAAGACATACGGTTTACAATGATAGAACAGATATAGCTGATAACGCTTTCTTTAAATTCTTTGAATGCAGGAATTTTACTGGAGGTTAAATGAGTTAAAATTGTTGTATTGTTACTTTTAAGTAAGAAAAGGATCTGATCTGCTCGGGACTGATGCTGATCTTCAGTAAATTTGAAGCACATTAAAGTCTTATGTTGCCATAGAGATTTGTACTTTGTACTTTTGAAATTGAAATCAAATCTGTAATCCTGTTTTTTGCATGTGGCTGTGGGGAAAAAAAACTTAAAGCCCCGAAAATACAGAATATTAATAACTGTATTTGTTCTCATTGATTTAAAATGTTTACTCATTATTCCATACATTGGCAGTCCTAGTGTTGGGTTCTGTGTTCTGGCAGTGTGTTAATAACACGTGTGAATGAACCAGCTTTGTAAATTGAGGCTGCATTCAGGGCACTGTTCCCTGGCAGTATTTTTCCTTAAAGCTTTTGATCATAGAGAATCCATTATTTCCAAAGAAGCACGGTGTGTTTACCTGTGAAGAGCAAGAGAGCACTTCACAGCCATTTATATAATGAGACCGTTGCAAAAGGTGTTAGAAATAATTGTTTCTATTTCACCTCAGACATTTTCAAAGTTATTGGTGGAAACGCTCAGAATTATTTTGTATGCTTTCTGCCCCCAAAAAAGGGACATTGTGGCAGATTTCAGATTGTAAACTGGCACTTACACCGTCCAGAATTTTTAAAACAACGCCGCACTCTCACATTATTATTTTTTTAAATGATAATGTGTACTCAACCTTTTGTTTTGTGTCTGCTGTAGGCCGCCCATTAAAATCCTCACCCTGTTTGAAACTGTGCTTCAGAGGGATTTGTAACCCCAAAGGTTGACAAGACAAGTGCACGAGGTCAGAGAGAGACACGGCAAACAACAGGCAGTGACCTAGAAAGAAACATGGCGTTCATGAATAATGCATGGTTAAAAGGTTTATCTAATGGCACTGTTAAACTTTAAAAGTTGATCTTTGCTTCCAGCTGGAGATGCTCTTGGTTTAAAAGCCCCCCTCCCTAACTGACTGCAGTCATCCTCCAAACTCAGCTTGAGAGAGAGACACTGATTGGTTTAATTATGTTTGCAGTGATTAAGCATCTTAATGGTACTCATCACAATATGAGATGTGAATTATAATGATTTTGTGATGTGTCATTTCAGCTACAGCTTTGGAAAACTTTTTTTTTTCTCAAGCAGTCCTTTTTTTTTACTGACATTTTAACACAGATATAGCCACACAAAAAATTCTCACACATACACACACACACACACACTCTGACTGACAATTTAAAGAGGGACACTCACCGTCTTTGGACGCTTGGTGGTCATGGTAGTGTCAGAGAAGAACAGAGACAGAGAGCACAACCTCAGGGCATTACACTTCCATCCCGGCTCCCGGACACGAGGACGAGGCCGACGGGGCTCGTTAACTTAAAAAAGCGCGGGTGGAGGGGCGTCAGCGCGCTTGTCGGAGTGTGTCGAGAGGAAACTGCAGGCACCAGTCAGGCCGCCGAACGCAGCGCGAGGAGGAAAGCGAGGAAGACAAAAGGCGGAGAGGAATCAAAGACGCCAGCAGTTTCTTCTTTCCTCTTCCTCCTCGCTCTCTCTGGTGTAACTTAACCCCCCTGAGGAGAGCCGGCAAGCAGACACACAGAACCAGTTCCAGACCTGTCCTGCACCAACGGCTGCCCCCCCCTTCTCTCTCAGTTTTCTCTTACCCCTCTCAGTTTTTTTGGTATCATTTAACTCTTGATTCGGCGGCCCAGCCGATGAGCTCACTGCGGGGCTCAGGTTTCAGCTCCTTCGCTGGAATGCGAGGGCAGCCACGCGGAGATGCAGAGGTGCCTGGGAGGTCAAAGGCTACCGGGGTAGTGTGGAGGAACACAGAGGAGAGGAGCGTCTGTCATTTGGGGGAGTTCCAGTGGAAGGGGTATCTGAGGGGCCCGGAGTGCTGAGAACAAAACAGGAGTCACGGGGGTCACGGGTTACGGATGTTTCAGGGCCAGGCAACATTTGACAGCTCTGGAGGCTATGGACTTGAGGACATGGAGTACATTTGCACGCTCAAAGACACACACACACACAATCTCTCCTAAGTGCCAGATTTATTGCTCACTTAGAGAGCGGGGTGTTTTCCTTCTGGGAGAAAATCTTTCTTTTTCTTTGGTGGAGTTTTCACATTTTAGCAGTCAGAGGGTACATAACTACAGAGGGTAAACACGATCACAGGCATAATTATACTGCTGTTAGCATGGAGCACATTTAGCACAGAGTTACAAGGTGCTTTGCAATAACGATAAAACTGCAGTGAAATGGATAATTAGATAAAATGCAATTATAAAAGAGAGACAAATAGGTCCCTAGTAAAAGCAAGAATGTGTCAAGGACGACAGTAAAAGTACCTTGAAGGAACACAGAGATTTTCTTGGTGGTTCTAAACCATGGATGTATAAAGAGAACTGGATACAGCGGTGCAGGCGGGGCCCCCGCTTTTTTCCTATGAAAGCTGCTCAGTGGCGCATAAAGCAAAAAAAGGTTGCCTGCTGGGTAAAAAATTACCAAGACATTGTGCATCCATGTTTCCCATTAGGAAGCGCACCAAAGACACCTCTGAATCACCCAGTAGCTGCTTTCTGAATAATAAACAAGCTAACAAGCCAACTGAGCTAGTTAGTTAGTTATAAAGGCAGGATTTAATGCAGGACTTCCGTGTATTAATCTTAGCTAGGTGGACCTAATAAACTGGCGAGAGAGTGTATGTTGTGACTGTAGGTTAACCACACTGTAAACAATTTCAAAAAGGGACTATTTCTTTGGTAATCTACCTTCAATGGACACTGCTGACAGTGTGCTCTGTTGTTTGTACAGGGGGACAGTGGCACTTGGCTCACGTGTTTCTTAGGACTGTGTCATATTGTAAGGTATTTGTGCTAACATTCTACAGCAGCCATTCATTGTGAATTGGGCCTCGTTTGTCTTTTTCATAAAGTGTGTCTCCGGTAAACAAGTGTTGGGAAACACTGCTTCTCACAATATGTGTTTTCTATAGTCATTGTTTCATATTCCAAGGCTGACATCCACATGTTATTGTCTTTAATCAATCTTGTTAAAGCAATGCCACCAACTTTAAGCAGGCAGTTTCTGTGTTGTGAACTAAAGTTCCAAATGATTCTTTTGGCATTTCTGCTTCATTTGATAGTGAGAGAGACAGACAGGAGAGGCAGGGGAGGACGTGCAGCAATGGGCCCTGGGCTGGACTGGTCCCTCAGCAACGTGTCCTCATACAATTTCATATGATATCATGCGAAAAACTTTACTACAATTTTTGGTGCGTTTTCCCACAAAAGTTCAATTTACAATCGAAACTTCCGTCTTCACAGGAAACAATTTAGTTAGGTTTAAAAAAAGATCATTGTTTGATTTCAAATAACTACAGAATTATTATTATGGCATTACTAAAGTATTGAAGTTATGTAACACTTAAATCTACAGTGACTTCTTGTTTCCCGTGGGGCATGAACGTGGTCTCCTGGGTGAAAGATCTGGTTTTGTTCGACCTGTTCTCCAGTCCAACCTGTCCTCTGGGGGTTTCTGTGCCCTTTTTTACAACCTGGTTCATGATTGCATGGATTACATATTAATTTATTTTGTAGGATATCTACAAATTACAGTGCATTCATTTTTTTAGGAATAGCTGTGAACTTTTGACCATAAAGGTTCATTTGGAGCTGTGGATTCTTATGTATGTTATGTATATGCTTAACTGTTACCTTTCACTTACACCTATGTGGTGTTATTTTTTTGTCTTCCATAAAGCGTTGCAAAACTATTTGCAGGTTCACTCTAGACTAATTATATGGTGTCCGTGCCACCTGTGGCGGTGTAGCAGGTGTGAGGAGCGCTGCTAATCCCACTGATGGCAAACTTGACGATCAAGCCAATTCCCCAAAAAAGGCAGACAACGAAGTAATATCTTTGAAGACACCAATGTCAAACTGACTTTCTCTCTCTCAACCCGCAGATTTACCAAAGTTACCGTGGCCGGTCCAAGTGGCCTGGCATTTATTTGTCAACCGTCGAGCCGTTCGACTTCCTGCTGTTTACTTTCCCCCTCTTCTCCTCCAGCTCCGGCCCGCTTCGGCTCCAGCCGCTGGCGATGTGTGGTCTTTATTAAGGAGAGGAAGTGTGCGAATGAGCACTGCAGGCCCAACATCTCAGGAATCTTGATCCTTTTTTCCCCTCGTGGTACTTTTCACAAGCGGGGCCAGCTAATCGCTTACACTGATAGCAGGGTTCTGCATGAGGCCCCCAGTTCTCTGAGAAAGAGGCCGGCTGTGGTGGAGGCCTCCCCCCACCTCCCCCACCACTCCTCTGTTTACACCCCTCCTGGTTTGTGCATCATACTGGGGAATCGGGTGGCGTACTGTTTGTGCAGATGAGTGTCAGAGCGGGCACACCCTCTGCGGGCCTGTTCCCATGGGAACGGCGGTGATAGCGAACAGCTTGTTTTTTGTGTTTTTTGGCAATGTTGCCACTGCTGGAATACTGACAGGCACTGGGGAGGTCTGATATGCAAAAACATTTGCCAGGTAGACTTTATGTGAAAAGAATGTTTCCTTGACTCTCCCCTTGTTGTTTCATTCACACTGAGCTATTTGGTCCTACAGCTCCAGAGGAATGCACCTATCTGTGGGAGATGTTGATCAAGTGGAGTTTAGGTTTCAATGCCACAAGCTGACAGGCTGAACTTGTTCTCGGGGGTTCACAATCCTCAGGTGGATCACGAGATCCGTTTTAGTCGAATGACTTTGGGTTAGTGTTACACGTCTCCGCACGCTCGGGCCGACAGACACTTGGCTTTGTTTTTTACCCCCCGCGTCTCAGAGGGAATTCCACGCTGACTAAACAGGAAAATACTTTTTTTTTTTAAATATCCCCTTTCCAGAGAAATTCAAATGATAACATCACTCTATGCTTTAGCTGACTTCATTAGCATACTTGTAATTGTAAACCTCCCTTCCTTGACTTATAAAAAAATAACGGTCCTTTAAAGGGTGAAGGGCAGTGAGGTTTTGAAAATGATTTGCATTGGCACTGGATCAGCTAGAGATGTTGTGAACAAGCCGCAATGACGGCAAAAATTCTAAAAGCATCTCAAAGCTTTATGAAAACCAGGAAAAGGTAATTAATGTTGGACAAAAAAAAGTAAATATCATCTCATCTCTCAACATTATCAAGAACAAAAAATAAACAACCCCGCCGCACTTCATATATCAAGGTGAACCTTTAAATATATATAAAAAAAATATATATATTTTTTTGTTTTCATAAATATTAGACACACACAAAGAGCAGGGGAGTGATATGAAAGTGCACGTTTATTGTGCACACAACTAGCTGACTTCATGGTGTCTGGCCTCCTGAATGAAAACACACTTGAGGAAAACCCTTCACCAGGCTCCTCGCTGAGTGAGCGAGCCGCACCGAGAGCAGACGCCTCCCCTCTCCTGCTGCCCTCTCACCCGGGACGCCAGGGTAATTACATCATTTGGAGACGGAATGAAAGCACTTTACAAGCAAAAGTACGCAAAATACTTTATTGCTCGCGGAATTGCCAATTAAAAAGCAACACCTGGAACGCGGCGGCTCAGCTGAACCGGTCCCTCTCCCACACCGTGGCAGGCCTGGAACCAGTACCCCTCCTCCCCCCCCCACCCCGGCTCCACAGAGGCCCCTAGAGAATGTTTTTCTTTCCATCTCTTATTTTTTTCTCCCCCATTTACCCCAGCTTTATTTGTGAAAGGTTGCCGACAATGCACCTTCACATCGGCTTACTTTGCCCATAAGTCAACGGAGCCCGACGTGCTCTTAAACATATTAATAAAGCCCATTTCCGACAAAGCATATGGCACGGCTACAACATAAACCTGCTCTGGGCACGCTACTGAAAAAGAAAACAGTCATGATTCTCTCCAGCACCCAGTCCACACTACAGTAGGTGCCCCTCATCCAACACACACACACACACACACACACACACACACACACACACACACACACACACACACACACACAGACCAGTCCAGACATGGCTGTCCAGTCCCAGATGTGTCCCATGCTCAGGTCTGGTTCCAGAGGAGAGAGAAACCGACCAAAGTGAACAAACAGCGAGGTGGAGAAAAGAAAGACAGCTTTCATATTCTGCTCTTACACAACACCAACTGACCACTATCAATGCTTTACAAGGGAGTGGATGAATCACATTAGTTCAAGGCTCCTACAGGACTAAAGGCGCTTTCACAAGCCGACATTTTGTCCATTTTAACTTGGTGGTTCCTCTCGCTAGCGGTGTCCAATTGGTTACTTTAGTTCTGGTTTCTAAGTGAACCCTACTGATGTCAGATTGCAGTGAGATCATAATACGACCCAATTGCAGGAAGTGAAACTAAAGGAAGGGGATTACAGGCTGCTGGCGTTAGTGTTTGTTGAGAGGGACACAGGTAAACAACGGGTTTGAGTCATGAGTGGGAGAGGACTGACTTGGACTTCTGCAGAAGAAGAAATTCAGTTAGTGAATGAAAGTTTAACTTTACAAGTCTAAAATCAGATTTTTTTCAAGTATCCATCCTGACTCTGTCCTGGTCCTCTGCCTAAACAGTAGCTGACATTTACGTTTACCACGAGCCCCAACCCCCCCTCCGCTGGAGTCCCCACTCTGCCCGACCACAAACTGTCACACCCGCAGAAAAGATTAACATCAGCCCACACTGCCATGACGACACCGGCGACAATAATGACGACGGGTGATACCATGGCGACAGCAGTCACAGGCGTACGTTTGCGGTGTCAGAAAGGAGCCCTTATTTACTTTGCAGATGTCTCTACCGGCGGCGCTGGCTTATTACTTCTGAGCCTGACTGAGATGGTCTTATGGAAAATAAATGGGCAGAACCACAATTGATGCCTGGCATATTACTCACGATGCCGGTTGGGTCCCCGAGGAGAGACAGAAAGAGAGATGGATACCCGACGATAAGACATATTGTTATGAATGAGAGTGAAAGGGATGTGTAAAACCCTGAGCGGGGCTTGTAGCCAAGGATGTCGTGCCTCTAATGTCCAAATAATGGCTCCTATGCTTTGCACATCCATATAAGATCACGGCTACACAGTTTACCAAGTCCAGTGTTCTCACTTGTTAAGCCTGCGTTGATTTCAGAGATTTATACAAAAGCACAGTGTCACGTTTCCTTTTTTTTTAAAGAAATACTGCCGGGGGAAGAAGTAAGCTCTTTCATGCGTGGTTTACGTACAAGTATTTGCACAGCAACTGGTTCAAGTCAATTTCTGTGTTCCGCTTTCTAATTGTGGGAAGGGAGGTCTCAGCTGGAATACAGGAATTGAAAGAGGAGCTTATCTTTTGATGAGCCTTGTGAGGACTCTATTGCCTGAAACCCTCTGGGTGACACACAAGCAGCTGGAGCTACAATATGAGTAACCTTCCGTCTAGCTTCAAGTCGGCGTCAGCGCTGGCTACACCATATTTTAATCATACACAAGCAGGTGGGCGGAAGGATGGGATTTCGAGTGCTTAGTGAAACGAGGACAACCCATATTACCATGAAGCAACAGAGGTCTGCACCAGCCTTAGGAGGGGAACACACATGCTAGTAAATGCAAAGCAAAACTGTGCTAACGTTATCCTAAAGTTTATAGAGTCTAAATCTGAGTTCATTAGAAACTTAAGCAAACATGAAATGATGGAAACAAAACAAAGATGCTTGTGGCAGCTGAGCAGGAAGCTGTCATCCTTCTGAAGTCCCCTTTAACTGCACCTGGCTCTCCCTTGTGTGACCTTCTCTGATCAGAACAGAAACGGGACCTGAAGTGACCCGGGCCAGTAATGTATCGATGCATTACCCTGAGCTCAGAGCATGCCTGGCACTAATGCCCCACCTGTAGCACCGTTGCCTGTGCCAGCACGTCTGACTCAGGAGTAATATCCATTTTGACTCGCTGAAATATTCATTGGCACACCTTGGGTGCCCCAGAGGAGGCGTATAGTGTGTCAAATAAGGATATGGGGCAGCAGCGTTCGTGGAAATGCAGGCTAATCGCAGAATACCATCATAAAACAGAGCCTCCACTGAGTCATCTGTCATGGAGAAAATACACAGGGATTTGATCAAGCTGCAAATTTAGAGACACGCTTTTCACAGCTTTTTGTTGATTCAATGATGCTTTGAGGGGTAATGTGATGGTTCATACAAACACAAAGCATGTATACAAATAGGTACTGTATTTGCTAACAAAACGGTTGGTACTGATTGGATGTGGAGCAGACCGTAACTCTGACTGGCTTCTCCTGTTCTCATTATTTTCCCCTTATCTGTTGTATTTAGATCATCTTATCTTTTTAATTCAAACTACATTTGAAAGAGACTATAATAAAACCAACCTGTTCTCACTCCAAAAACGTCAAGTACCACATCTTGTCCAGTTCCCTTCAGCTTCTGATACCGACACACGAGGCATCCTATAGAGTCTGTATGAGACCCACCACGCTTTCAACCAACTCCAATATAAAACCTGTCTGCACCAGCATTAAATGGTCTGAGCAAGTCAAGCAGTATTAATGGTGAGTAAGTCCTCGTAGGAAGATGGATGGGTCAAACAAACACAGGACACCAAAGAGACAACTGTTTGTGTCCAGTGTGAAACCAAGTCAACAATGACTTACTTTGTTTTAGTTTTTTTCATGTAACTTCTGTACTTTAATAACGCAAGATATGTCACATACTTATTTAACGTTGGAAAAATGTAGTAATTTAACCCAAACCACTATCTGTTCCTAAAAAGTAGTTTTGTTGCGTAGTAAACATAAAAACTAAGTAAACCTACTTTGGAACTGTTGTAAGATTGTAAGCAAGTAATGAGCAAAAAATGTATGTTTCCTGTGAACACAGAAGTTTAGTTTAAAAAGACATGCATGTAATGAGCGGGAAGTTGACAGGCTGTCCCTGACACGTCCAAGACTAGAGACACTAGAGGGGAACCTAGAGCATCATAGTTTGATCTGTAGAGCGGCTGACCAAGGAGAGGTAGGTGATGACTGATTTTGCTTCTTCCTCGCAGGTTCCCAGGAATCGGGGTTATATTTGGACTGTCATCGTGCCACCTGCTGAGGCCCTGCTGACACTCACTGCTACTACCACTATTGTTATTAGTCACATTACTATTATTATTCCCTGTACCATTACGCTTATTGACTTTGCTTCTACCCTGGAGTCTTTGTGCTTTCTCGCCTCGCAGGTTTCCATAAATCGTGGCTGCACCTGGACTGTGGTCGTGCCTCCTGCTACGGCCCTGCTGACACCGACTGCTACCACCATTATTATTATTACTAGTCACATTACTATTACTATTACCTGTACCATTACGCATATTAGGTTTGCTTCCACCCTGAAGCCCTTTTGCTTTCTCGCGTCGCAGGTTTCCACGAATCGTTGTGGTACCTGGACCGTAGTCGTGCCTCCTGCTGTGAGCCGACTGACACCCACTGCTACTTCGATTATTATTATTAGTTACATTACTAATACTATTCCCTATATCATTACTTTAATTCCACTATAGTTATTGCTGCTTTTATAAGTATTCTTAATTTTTCCTTCTTTACTCCTTAATACTGTGAATGTCATATACATTGAATGTGTTGAATCTCTGTTATGCTGTCCATTCTGTACACATGACATCTATTGCATTCTGTCCATCCGGGGAGAAGGATCCCTTCTTTGTCACGTTTTTCCTGTGCCGATGTGAGGGAAGGACAGAGGATGTCGCATGTGTACAGACGGTAAAGCCCTCTGAGGCAAATTTGTAATTTGTGATTTTGGGCTTTACAAAATAAAGTGAATTGATGAATTGGGAGTGAGAATGTGTTGAATAAAAACCTAGTTTATGTACAATAACGTATGGGTAAATATTACTTGTCGTGGAATTTTTCTTTTTTAATATTTTGTGAAATCTAACCCAGTTTTTATGGCAAAAGTCTGTCCAACTTTGAGCTTTTAGTTGTCATCTGGGTGTGGATGATGAGAGAATCCACCAGCTTTCTTTCCATCTTTTGCTTTGTGTAGTCTGTTGAGTTGTTCTTCATCAATGATATACTCACAGTTCCCAGATGTTCTCCCCCTCTTTTACATTAAAGTGCCATAGACTGGAATTTGACTAGTTAATGTGATCCCATGATATATTCAATGTATATCTCAAATCTTGAATGCTGCTTCAAAGTTTTGGTCGCATGCTGGCTACCTAAGTCAATTATCACATATCTCTTTTTGGATCTGAAGCTTCTTAACAAAGTCTAACCATATACCTAGAGAAAAACAAACCCATTGAAGTATTTTATACTAGATGGGCAGCCCAACAAAAGACCATACAGGTCTACATGATATTTATAATTCAATGTTTTTCCAGTTAGCATTATATTAAGGCACACACAAATATACAGAAGAATCATGGGTCTTAGTGTGCTGCTAGTACATAGTAATCCCTCAGTCGTTATATGTCCCCCTCAACCTTTGGCAACGCCAATGTAAAATATTTAAGTTTAGTTTTTTTAGCACGGAGCATGAAAAACATGTAAAAAGAAGTAATGCAACAGATGATTTATATGGAGGTGCTCAGCAGTCACTGATCTGGATTTTAAATACATTTATGTGTGTTTTATTTGGAGGTTGGTTTGTGTATTGACATTATCAGCTTAATTATTGATCGGGCTTTGGCCCCAGATAATCACTCGAAAAGATGTGTGCGATACAACCACGGCATGCATGTGCATTTTATTGAAATATACGTGGTCTTATTAAACTTAAACATTTTTTTAAAAAAAATCGAATACCCTTTCCAACATTTTCCTCTACGTTCTTGCATAGAGTCTAATGCAAACAATACTGAGAAACTCTCATCAAACTGTTTCAATGTCTCAGTCGGATTAGTCCCAGTGCTGTCTGGATACCACTCACCGTCCACCTGGTGCGTCCTGTCCAAATGTTTATCTCTTTCTTCATTTACTCAGCTGTCTTGACATCTCTGCATGCAGATTCTCCTTTCACACACACACACACACACACACACACACACACACACACACACACACACACACACATAGACAGCACAGAGAGTACACAGAGCGCATGATGTGTGAGGAGATGGGGAATATCAAACACACACAGCAGAGACGCAGGTCGATTTACATGTGAGAAAAACAACTTTACAGGAAACTCCATCTTCATGTGGCGCACTCTCTACTTCAGTTTAACCAAACCAATCCTCTGTGCACACCGCAACACTCCAAACAGCACCGGAAAGGGGGGGTTTACAACATCTGGCTGTGGATGAGTATCGTCATTACAGTATAGTCGCTATGAAAAGCAGGGAGAGGTTTGAGATATTTCAAGACAAAGGTCATCTGGGAAACCATTCCCTCTCTCATGTCCTCTAGTGTCTGCAGACATTCCACCCGGCACAGAGTTTTCCATCCCCTGGCACTGCTGAGGTTGATTTTAGGTAAACGCATCCTGGGATCTTAAGAAAAATTTGATTTTGTCCTCTTTTTCTTTTTTCACACTGTTGTAAAGTAAAGCTCATGTCTCAGAAAGGCACAAGTGGTGCACCGTCTCACCGCACACATGCACACCTGGCCCAGAGCGGGAACGGAGGAGTGAACCGAAGCCGGCTCCGAGTCTCCTTCCTAAAACATGCAGCATATGGGCGAGTTCCACACAGTGTTATTCTGCTATGCATTACACAGTAGTTTGAGTGTGATGGGAGTCTAAATGTGATTTCAGGTCAGCACTGTGAAGAGCGATGCCGGCAGAGTACTGTCCCCGCAAACACCGTCTTGCCATTTGGCTGCACGCCCGATGTCTGATATGTTCCGTGTCCCACGTTTCCACGGCCCGATAAGACAGACGAACTCGCTGCCCCCTCCTCCCCTCCACCTCCAACGCCCACCCTGGGCTTGGCACCACCAGCTGTTGAATGCATCAGGCCCCGAAATGGCTCCTCAGCTGCCGCGGTGGCACAGGGAGAAAAGCCTGACAGACTGAGCAGCTGTGGGGCTGAAACGGGGCAAGGTCACTCTCAGAATGCAGCTCATCGCTACTACCTGCTGAAATATTCCAACAATTGTTGGATCACTCCAGCTCAGGAGCATGGTATTATTATTTTTTTGTTCAGGTATTTTGAATGAATTTTTTATCCAAAAAGGCAAAGAGATTTATCATTACAGTTTTCCCATTTTCAGACTAGAATCTGAAAGTCTGCAACCGTAAACATCACAATCAGTACGCCTTCAGCTCTTCAACCATGTCAAATGACTGTCGTAAAGTATCTCTATTTTACTCAAGTAGCCTCTTTTGTAATAGGATTAGCATCATTTGTAATCAGAATGATGTAATTATGCCACATGGAATCTGTCACCCTCCAACCCTGTTAACTGCAGCAGCGCAGAGATGAAGAGTGGCCAGCTGATTTATTGTTGCTGTTCACACAGAGAATGTCGCCCTGTGGCAGTGTACAACTGCACTACTCCCATATTAAAGTCTTAAGAGACGGCTGTGTCTAATAAACCAATCAATGGTGTCAAGTTCATGGAACATGTGGCATGAAGCGATTTGATGCTCACTGATCTTCCCAGAGGGTGAGGCTGAGAGTCATATTCCGTTTACTCAGTTGGTGGATGGATTAGTAAGGGAAGTACTAAACCAGGGGTACGTTGTGGAGTAGCTCAACACATTTGAAAAAATTGAATTCATGATTTCATTAAATTTGAATTAAGGAGAAAAGTAAACATCCAAATAAGATTACATCCTACATCTTAAGCATTTTGTCATAATAACCAGTAAGCTAGCAGCTATAATAGGTTGACTGCACAGTACACACCTCCTACTGATCTGAGTCAGATGTAACACCTTAAAGTAATATGTTGCCGCCATAGAGATTATATAGAAGCTAGTTAGCAAGCTAGAAGTAAGGACTAAAAGTTATTATTGTTTTTATATATGTTATTATTGTAAAAGTTTTATATTGTTATATTAAAAGTAATAAATAAAATGGTTAAATAGGTGGTAAAAGCAATCAGATAAAGGTAATAGGTGAATAGTTAAATAATCAGGTAAAAAGAATGGGTAAATGGTTAAAATAATTTGCTAAAATAATGGGTAAATGGTTGAAATATATTTTAAGAAATAACGGCGTAAGACTGACTGACCCACTTATTAATGAACTCTAAGTAGTCCTCCTTGGAAAGGCCTAATCCTCAGCAAGTCCATTTGATTGACTTCAACAACCCTTCCCACCCACCCACTCCATCCTGCCAGCGCTAAAAGGGACAAGTCAGGTCGTTTTACATTTATGCGTTAAGGTTTTAAGGCCAAGGCTTAGGTTCAACATTTATTGGCTATTGTATAATGTTTCACGCAGGAGTCTGGGTGACTTTGCCTTGTGTTTAGCCGTCGGCCGGCATTCAGGAAAAGGCCCATGTATTTTGATAGCAGTGAGAGTTGAAGCTGTCAAAGACTCAGCCTGAGGGACGCTCACCTTTTGCATTTCTGACTGATTACGTAAACCTCTGTCACACAACAAAAGCAGCTCTGTGAGGTCCTGCCGTGCACACTGTAATTAACTCTGACTTTGCCCGGGCAGATTATTTTTACATGAGCTCTAAGGTTGCAATTTAAAGAATATTGTGGCGCACGGTGCTAATTAATGAGGTTCACGCGTATGATTTATGCCTTTAGAACATGTACTTGCACAACAGCCCATCCTGTGAGGTTGGAAAGCATCCAACGAGGACAGTTAAAGTTATTCAGATAATTTCAGTCGCTTTCTTTTTAGAGCAAGACAAGCTCGAGGCAGCAGTTTGCAAGACTTTTACTTTAAAGATCTGATGAAAACATTTGATTCGGCAGCAAGGACGAGTATGAGCGTGGGTTGCAAACAACACAGCGATGTGAATGGCTGTACTGTTACTGTATAGCCGCTCTAAGTGATGAAGTCCTTCTCTGGGCCCCCTACCCCCATTGTTGTCGAGGATCTGTGCTGAAACTGAGCGTGTTGTTATCGTCGCCTTGACCTTGCTCAACAGGTTCACGTCTGCTCTGATTAGTATTTCATCTGGATGTGCTTAAGTACAGTGCTTGTTTTCTATCAGGGCTCCTATCTTCTCACCAGTGTATTTCCTTTCACTCTGACTCCTGACAACTGCTCCCCCTTTGTTCCCATCACTCTCCTCCATCTTACTCACAGCAGAGCTCATCGGGGTAACTATGAGAAAGTGCCCCGCAGCTTTTCCTGTCTGCACATTCTCGCATAAACCGTGAATGTCAGTGTTAAAAAATGTCCACAAACATCCAACCATACATCACGCACACAGCGTGACCCCTGACCCAGCGTGACACACCAATGAGTCATATGACCGACCGTGTGTGTGTGTGTGTGTCACCACGCCAACCTCAAGTCAGGAAAAACCTCTTGTTACGTCTAAACTCTCCCCCGTCTTCCCATCTAGATAAACAGGAAATCAGCGTCCGCGGTTCCAGAGAATGTGGAACGAAGCCAAGCTGTTCTGTAATTTTGTTTATTGCAGGGCTGCACGAGGCTCTCCACAAGCAGCCTATTTTGGTTTATTTAGGCCTTTGGCTCTGCTTTACAAGCTTCCTGTTTTATCCTCTACACTCGCGTCTTCTTTCAGATTTTCGTGCATTATTATCTCACTCATCGCATTGTTCCCAGTTGTTTTGAGCATTTTGCACTTTTCGTACCCTGATAAACAATTTAAGAACTTCTGATATGCCACAGACACACACACACAGGATAAATGACACAGGTCCGAGTGTCAGGCTCCTGTGAAAGTAGCAATTATTGAACATTTTTCTACATCGTAAACACAATTCTGCACATGTGTTGATTCAGATCCCTTTTCTAACAGAATACAACAACTGGAAATATTTGTGTGACTCTCCAAAACTAACCTTTCAAATACAAAAGAAAAATTTAAAACACAGAAAAGCTTGTTTTACTGATAAAGCAAATGATCAAATTAAGTTGCAAAGATAAATCACCAAAATCATTTAGTAAAATAATCACCAGCAGGATTTGAAAAGTGACAAGACAGTTATTATGTAATGTGTCACTTTCTACAGACCATTTTCATGTCTTTATTAGATAAATTAATAAAATACACATATATTTCACTCTTTTCATCTTGAGGTATTGGTTCACACAGGCATCTTATTACCAGATGAAAGTGTGGGAATAGGTTTTTGAAAGCTGTCAGCCTTTTGTAGAACAACAGTGTGTCTCAAATAGTTTCTCTCTGCAGTACATACATAATTGACAAACGTTCCGACTCAGACAACGGCTGTACTGTTATTGAAATTTGCTTTATGGATCATACTTTCCCAAAGAAATGAAAAGGGACAGCTGTCCCATTTTGAGAATGCATCTTTAACATATCTTTATTCTGCCACATTTAATTCTGAATTGATTTTTTGCTTTTATTATTCTATTGTCCTTTTTGTATTTATTCTTTTGCTTTCTGGATTGGAATGCATGACATGTTCAATGTCTAAGACAATCTAGTCTATACCAATAAAAGTAAACCACTTTTTTTCTCGAGAGCCAAGACTTAGAGAAGTTCTTATTCAGTGAGACTTTGTAACCGTGATATAATAGGAGTAGAACGAACATTACATGAACAGTTTTCTGTGGTTATTTGACTGGTACAAAACAAAATGGCGATTGCGTTTAGTTGTTATGGTGACAACACACATCAGTGGGGCTGCTAACCACCAGGCTGTTGTTCAGCTCATTGTAAGTAACCAGTGTAGCATTAAAGCATGGGGGAATAAGCTAGCTAGCTAACTAGTAAAACAAAGTTTCCCTGTATCTGGTGATAACCAAGTGCTTTCCTACACTGTTACAGGAGTTTGTCCATAAAGCATTACAGGGGTAGTTTTGGTTTTGAAGAAGGGGTTGTACTTATCCATATTCAAGGTATTACCTATTGTAGATGGCGGTCGGTACGCCCCCCAGTTTGGAGAACCACAGTAGGCCTACAGATACAAGACCAAAGCAATGCAGTGCTGTGGGGCAGCAGCAAAAGGTTTTATAGTCACCTAAGAGAAAGGCCCACCTATAAAGATCTATATCAGTTTAACATTTTTATATTTTATTTTTGAAATATTCTAAATTTAGCGTACACTTAAACTGATATTGTTTCCTTTTAGTTGTCTAAAATGGAGGAGTACCTGATACAACCCCACTTCAAAACACAAACTATCCCTTCACGTCGTCACATTTTACTCATTTACTCTGGCTCTCTATGGTTCCAAACGTTATTACTCTACTACACATTTAGTTGTTACTGCAAAACCTCACCTCAGTGAATCAGTGACTTAGTGAGTCGGTTTAGTGTCAAAAGAAGTTAGTCCGCTACGACGGTTGCAATAGCAACAGTACACAAAAAAAACGTTGTTAGGATGCTAACTGAGAAAAAGAAGAAGAAAAAAAAACACTGTTGTACTTGAAAAACGTGCAACTAGTTAGGATCTTGACAAATCCTTTCTGCAGCCATCCTCCAACTTTGGACATAAACAGTTCTCCGTCTCTTATTGCTTCTCTCCTTCATTTCTTACTTCATCTCAACCAGCTCAGTCTTACAGCCCGGCAGGTCGCACCGCCTCCTACAGATGGAGAAGAAATGCTGAGACAGGCCGTAGCAGCTGTGGGGCCCATGCCGCATGCAGAGCTTCTGAAAGCAGCATCATTACGGTCGGTCACCCACCGTTTAGCAGACACACCCTGTGTCTCCTGTTCCTGCTGATGAGCAATGCTGTGAAGCTGAATTGCTGCCGAGGAGCCGGGCGGGGGAGCGAGTCCGCCATAGATTCACCGCAAGTTTGTGGGAAATGTGAAAGACACAAAGTTGAAGGGCAACGGCTTTACTGTGCAGGGCGTCCCTGTTGATGCACTTCAGCTGGGCAAAGTCATATCCTGTAAAAGCCCTCGGGCCCTCACGCTTCTTTAATATTCTGTCTTTTTCCCGGCCAGAGATCAGAAAGAAAGAAAAGAGAAGGCACACATTCTGGTGTGCTGGTGTTTCTCAAAGATGGCTGCTACTCCACCTCCTCGGCCTGTGCCTCGAGGAATATGAGTATTAATATAACTTGGGGGAGTTGATTCATTAAGGCTAACGTACTCTTCATGACAGCCAGGTTTCAGTAAGACAAAATAAATCAATATGATTATCTGATATTAAATCATTTACAAGTACACCCTTAGATGACAGAGATCTGATATTTAAGTTTAAGTTTAGTCCACATTTAATTGTCCTGTTTTGATGCACTGTTGCATTGGTTACCTTAACTTTTATTAAGTTATTTTGTATAACTCCTCTTCTGTTGACTTTAAATAATTGAAGTGGCCGTGGGGCAGACACAGTCTCTATAGGGTTTTGGGTGGGTAACTGGGTGGGTAACTGCTCCAAAGGAAGCGCAGAGAAGTGTGAAAGACTGCGACTCTGCTTCTGCTTCCTGGTCTGAACTCTGGGTCATGGATTAGGTCCACTAATGAACTGGGTCAGATTTCTAGATATGAGATCTGCTCCATCCAAAGTAGGATGAATGCCGTCTCTCCTAATCAGACCAGGTTTTCCCCAGAAAGTATGCCAATTGTCTACGAAGCCCACATTGTTTGCAGGACACCACCTCGACAGCCAGCGGCGGAATGATGACATGCGGCTATACATCTCATCATTGACCAGATTAGGGAGAGGGCCAGAGAATACTACGGAGTCCGACATCGTCTTTGCGTACGAACACACCGATTCCACGTTCAATTTAGTGACCTCCGAGCGACGTAATCGGGTGTCATTACCGCCGACGTGAATAACAATCGTACGGTATTTACGTTTAGCCTTAGCCAGCAGTTTCAAATGGGATTCTATGTCGCCCGCTCTGGCCCCGGGGATGCAGTTAACTATGGCCCCTGTCTTCGCTAACTTCACGTTTCTCAGAATGGAGCTGCCGATCACCAGAGCTGGTTTCTCAGCGGGTGTGTCGCTGAGCGGGGAAAACCGGTTAGAAACGTGAAGCGGTTGGTGGTGACCCGTGTGCTTCGACATAGAACTATGCTTCCTTCGGACAGTCACCCAGCCTCCCGGCTGCTCGGGGACCGGGGACTAGCAGGAGCTACGTCTGGTTGGCCCGCACCGGCTACGTGGGTGGGCTGGCTAACTGCAGTAGCTAACGACTGAGCTTCAATGGTGCGGAACCGTGCCTCTAACTCACTGAGCCTCGCCTCCAACCTAACAAACAAACTACATTTGTTACATGTACCCTTATCAGTAAAGGAGGCAGAGGCATGGCTAAACATGAGACACACTGAGCAGGAGGGAGGAGGAGAGAGGGAAGGAGAGAGAGAAGGAGAGAGGAGAGCCATCGCTAGCTGCTAAGCTAAATGAGGCTAGCAGAACTGAACAACGTGTAAACAGCTGTTGGTTTAAGCGAAAAGTCGCTGAATTAAGATGTAAGCTATGAGTGTTCAAATGTTTTAAATGTAAAGCAGGTAATTAGCCGCTATAATAAAGAATGTCACACAATTGACTAGTTTTCGCTGGAGCTGCGAAAAGTACGCTATCAACTACGCTGGGAACCGGAAGTGAGGCAATACGCTTACCGTAGTACGTCAGCACGTCAGCATCAATGCTGACGTGCTGACGTACTACACATACATTAAAGCTATTATGTGCCCTATGATTGGAGAAGATATTGTAACTATAGGGAGCACAGATCTCCGCCAACACCAAATGCCTTTTGCAATCTTGCAAAGGTTTTAAATAAGACGATCAGCATTCATTTAGTCGCTAACAGCTATAGTCTATGCAAAGATATAGTGAAGTAATATCTACCTGAGCAGAGAATGAGGTATCTCTCCCTCTTTGAGTGTTGTATTCTGAGCTTCTCTGTGCATCCCTTGCTCCGCACTGCGCTCATACCACAGTTACAGCCGTCCTGACCAACAGTGGAGACGCAGACTCTACAAAATTGAATTATGTTACACACTGCCAACAACTTTCATGCAAATTGGATCTGTATTTTTCCACAATCCTGCTGACAAACAGACAAACAAACCGAGCAAAAAACATACTGTAACCTCTTTGGCGGAAGTAATGCGGAGCCGATGAAAAACAGCACCAGATGGCTCAAACTCTGCAACATAAAAACCCCTTTTGCAGTGACCCTGCTTGAACTTTTCTATGGCTAGAGAACAAGATCCACTGAAACACAGCAGAATCAAAGCAGAATGCTTCCAAACAAATGAAAATAACATTTGAAACACTTCAAAAATACATTCAAAGTAATGCGTGTTTGATGTAATCCAGCCAGTTATACATAAGTAAATTGATCCACGCTAAACATTCCCAAGTTAATATTTTAATCAGACACTTCACAGTCATCTCACAAATCCAAATTGATAGCAGCAGGGATACCTTGATTCTTTACACCCCACCCCCCCACACACTTTGAATAGACCTTCATGTGAACATTATTATTAATTCATCAACCTGCCAGGCTGGGTTTTAACTTTAATACATTTCCAGATTGAGCTGGCGAGGGTTAGAAAATAAGAACTGATGAAAAGCCTGGTTCAGAATTCCAAATGATCCGAACATTTTGGAACTGTATTTGTCGGAACGTCAAAGTGCTCAGATAGAGTCACGAGACAAAGTGTCGGGGAAGGTAGAGGTGAGAAGAACTGCACGGATCGGGCTGCTATGTAAAGTAGAGCAGCTCAGACAATGCCGCAAGATCAAATCTGGTTACACATGGCTCTGAGCTTATCCCCATCTGTGTGATGGCCGCTTTTGTCTGGCCTCAAAGGCTTCTGAGCTGTGGAGTCACCTTAAACAGAGAGAGAGAGAGATGAGAAAAGCCTCAGAGACGAAGCATGGGAGAGCCAAAGGTTTCAACACACGCACAAACAGCGAGCGAGAGCCTTCCGCCGATTATTCTGAGAGAACACAAGCCTGCTAGCTCTCCTGTTTCTTGTTTTATCTGCACATGTAACACCCGGGCCCGAGCACACTCACACACACACACAGTCACTGGCAGGAAGCACACATCCCTCCTCACTCCGAACTTTGTAGACCAAAGATAAAACAAGACCTTTTGAAGGTCGTTGTGTAACAGGTGAGAGATATTGGGGCCTGGGTGATAACGGTGGTCTTGTTTTGGTGTGTGTGTGTGTGATGCCTGCCCTTTTATCTCAGGTGATGTGATCCCTTCATCCTGCTCAGCCCCTATGTTGCTACCTCTCCACCTGTGCTTTGATGTCCTCATCCGTCTCTAGCTGCTGTCAACAAAGATCTCAGGAAGCCATGTTCCCAGGTTTGTGAGTCACCTCTGAGAATTCTAAGACCTATAAGCTTTCGGTAAAGTGTACCTTTTTTTTTTTTTTAATTATGATATTTTCACCAGCACACCTGAGGAGGAGCTTGTTATTGGAAAATGTCAAAACCGACGGCAGACTGAGCTTAGTCATCGAGCAACAAGCAGAGACTCGCGCTCTATTTTTTTTCGCAAAATAAACTCAATGTTTGGAAATTTTAAAGTGTCCGACCGGATAGAGTTACAGTAACGTGCAAGTCCAAACTAAAGACACGAGGTGATACAGTTTCACTGCACACAGTTCCTGAGAGCTGTTGGAACTTGACATTGCCCTGACAGTCACAATTCACTTGAAGCCCTCACCTATGCGTGAACTTCACATCACTCTTGTGCAAGATCTCTTTAAGTGTTGCAGGCCCTTGACCTTGTTTCTTTAGGTCTCACGATTCTCAGGCCCTAAGCAATTAGGAAGTCGCCAAGTTGTCAAGTTAGTTTTAGGGTTGCATACTTTCGTCTTCTTTTTTAAGAACTTGGACAAAGCATACTCTGTTGTGAAACTGTTTGTGGCAGAGAAATGCCATAAGTTTTCATCGAGAGTACATTCTCAAGGTTTGTTTTATTAGTTTCATTCGTAGCAGAACTATGAAAGTGATGTTCTGAAAGCAGAAGTGGTTCACCCACCTAAAAATGAAGAGTGAAATTCATGAGTCATAAAATGTTCCCGCCCTCAATTCAATACATTCAGGGATTTTGTTACTAGAGTCTTACTTGGTCTGGTATGACCACTAGCATAAAGACTTTAGAGGGATTTGTGAAACTGATATTAGTTTACTGTCTTTATGAACCCTTTCTCCAAGTACTACTGCTACATTTTTAGCATGCCACAAATGAACGATTCACTGTTTTAATCACAAAACTAAAAGAGGAAGTAAGAATGCCTTACCTCACCACCGTTGTTCCCGAAAAGATTCCCTGTAGTGCAACATATTTATCTTCAATCATTTTATTTGTGTGTAGGAGACCAGCATTTATGAGTTATGTGAACTTAAAGCAATACTGCCACTATGTTATCCAATCCCGCATTACATTTAAAAAGTTCTAGAATTAAAGATGTTGAAAACTTCCATTCTTTGATTGATCTGACTTCAAAGAATCTTTCGAACGAAAGGGATATTAAATGGACTAATATACTATAACCTCCACTTTTCCCAACTTCAGCAAACTGTGGATGCTTTTTCTCTTCTTCACATTAGACCGAACATCCTGCCATGCACTCCAATGTGCTGAGTCTAAATGATGCCGTGACCAGATGGCTTTCACTAATTACTTGCATAGAGGATGTTCAATGTTGGAGAAAAATTCTCAGCATTTCAGAATAACAAAAAACTTGTAATCACATGGGTTATAGAGAGGTGCAGGTATGAGTCCCAAGAACTGCAATTCCGTTACTTCGTCTTAAGGTCTATGGTTTTATTTTAATTGGATATTAACATTAACTTTGGTTAGATGGAAAATAAGGATAAGGTCTATGGTATACACAGCTTAAAAGTTTTGACCTCTTTGTCGTCTTACAACTTTGTACCTCCGGATCTGAAAAGTGAAGCCAATGCCGAAGAGCCTTCAACCTGCATTCTCTCTAATGTCCATCAGGGGGCGACTCCTCTGGTTGTATAGAAGTCTATGAGAAAATGACTCTACTTCTCTCTTGATTTATTCCCTCAGTAAACATTGTAAACATGAATTTATGGTCTCAATCTCTAGTTTCAAGTCTTCTTCAATACACAATGTTCATTTAGTAAATTATGGTCCATTTAGACTCAAATAGACCATAAAGCAGAGAATGCTTTAGGGCGGGGCTACCTTGTGATTGACAGGTCTCTACTACACTGTTGAATGGTCTGGGAGTGGTCTGTGCTTACAAATGTAACCCTTTTTACAGTGCGTTTTCGGTTAAAGAAAGAAATTTTGGTTGCTTACAAATATCTTATTCATTGTTCGGTTGTACTGAACTCCACTCCCTCCTGTCACTTCTGGTTCAGAAAAAAAAAGATGAAGATGGCCAAAAAGCAAGATGGCGACGAACTTGAAACTTCAAATCTGTAGTCCACAAACAACTGTGTGAAGTCACGGTGACTACGTCCATTTGTTAAATCATATTTACCATGATATCTATGGTAAATTTGCCACTCATGAATTTTTAAGTCTTAAAAGGCGGTTGCTATTTGGCTAAATGAGACTATGAAACGCCATCACGCCTAAACCTTTTGCTTAGTGGTGGTGACATGGAGTCATGCAACCATGATGTTGTTTGTTTTCCTCTGTGAAGATTATCTTGCTGATTCAAATGTGTATGTATCATAAACTTGTGTTTGCCACAGAGCTTATTTTATTATAAAAATAAAAAATCCTGTTGTGTTGGGACCAGAGCAGAGTAGTTGTATTAATGGTGATGTATTCTAATTGTACTGGTTCAGTATACTGTGCGTCACTTGCACAATTGTCCCTCACATTCACTTTAGCAGACGAAACCCTCTGAAGATGAGGGACCACTTAGGTGGCATCTAGGGTAACTCCAACATAGGAATGCATCCTTCAGGGTGCAGCAACTTCAGTCACTGTTACAGCCAAGAAATCCTCTTGACACCTAATTAAGACAGTATTTCATGTCCTCCACCACATACAGTATAGACCGACGCAGTGCTTTTCTTATGGCCCCAACTGCCACAGACTTTATTATCTTCTTAGTGGTAATTAGCTGTTCAGTGTTCTTGTAAGCTTCTCCAGATGCAGCCAGGGTATATGTGGGAGGAAATGACTCGGATTTCTCGCAACAGGAGATCCGACCCCAACGACACATTACGTCTAGCTGTTTTATCTGCAATGCTAAGAAGAAAATTGGTGTATAGGCGTAAGAGTAACAGGCCATAGGATTTTCATATTGTTTCATGCTCTCTTATTGGTGACCTTTTTAAGACAGATATAAAATCCTGATAATGAGCTGCACCTAAAAGGAAGCACCAATCTAAAGGAGGTATAGGTGACAACTGCACCCCAACACATAAAGCGTCCAAACACTAAGATGTGCTAACTTTTTCTGTAACTCTTTCTGACATTTTAGTACTATTTCTAGGAGTTCTGTTTTTTATGGCAGTCAGGAGGCACCAATAAGTGGTGGCAGTAGCGCATGGCAGCACTTTCCTGTCTCCTTACCAACACCAGTGATTAAAGAGCAAGCTCCCTGCTTAATAGGAGACTAATCCTCCTGCCCTTTTGGGCTGTCAGTCTAAACAGATGAGCTAGCAGGTCAGGGAGATTCATCAAGGCAGGACCTCTGGTCACTGCCATTGTACTGGTTCCTCTGAACTCCTCCTTCACCAAAGATGTATGTGTGTAAGTGGGGCTTGGCTGTGTGTCGGCTGCGTTTCCTCTAGAAATTCGAGCTCTTGCCTATTTTTCCAGTACGGCGTGGTTCAAAGCAAAGATGGACAGTGAAAATGTTTTTTTGGCACCATTCGAGCAACATTACAGTTTCAATATTAATATCTGTAGAACATGTTACAGACATGAAAAAGTTCATATTTATTTTTAACAAAACACTTTTCCAGTTTCAAAATAAAAGCCCTCTTGCATCTTACAGTCGTCTGATTTGTAAACACTAGGCTTTTATTCTGAAATATTTGCTGGCTAGTGTAATGCAGTGACTTGCACGGCTCCATTCCACTGATTGCATCTTTCCAGTTCATTTTTACAAATGAGGAAAAGCTTCCTAAAATTTGTCTGTCTAAAATAAATATAAATGACAAATAATGTTGAAATGAAATGAAACATTCTGGGCGTAATAAAAGGTAAACTCAGTCGAAAGTTAGCGATAAGCTCGAGAACATACTGGAGCAATAAGCAGAAAACAGTCGGTTATTTCTCTCAGATGATGGTGGAGACCCAGACAGAGCTAAAAGAAGTGTCTGTCATTCGGTGATGAGATGTTTTAAAAAGGACGTGAACAAAATGTTGTCATGCAATGCAACTGCAATTAAACATAACACTGCCATTCTCAATGTCTTAAAGGTTCTCTGTACAATATTCAGAGCATTAACATAACAGCAATCAACTATAATCTTTGAGAAGATATAGTGGAGAAAAGTCTACCTGAACAGAGAATGAAGTCTCATTTTGAATGCAATTTTTAAATTGTGTGAACAGAAAGTCTGTCAGACATGGATAACTCAATATCTAGACAAGTGAAACTAAAATTGTCTGCACAACTTGATAGTACAAGAGCTAAATCATAATATGTGATAATCTTAATTAAGTTGGGCTGATCTTTTATTGTAATTGACTTTTCTTTTGGCTGTGTTTGACATATTTCTATGTTCTGGGCCTGTAAACTCTTAGTAATATGCTCAGCCCACATAAATCACCAGTGACGCTAAAAGCACCAATTACTCACCCGGGAAGTTGACAGACAATGGCAATTGGTTGAAAAGGCAACTTAAGTATGGTTTGATTGTCACAGGGATAATGTTTCACTTCTGTTGTCGCAGTGCGGTGAGTGACCTCTCACCCCCCCATCCCCCCCCCAAACCCCTCTCCTAAATCAGTGGCTGTGATGTGGATCACATTCCTGGCTGTTTACATTATCCCCGTATGCCAGACGCTGCCACCAGCTTTCACACCTGTCCCATCACGTCCTCTGAAGGGAAACTGTGATACATTTTGGGAACAGAAAGGCCTTTGTGTGTGTGTGTGTGTGTGTGTGTGTGTGTGTGTGTGTGTGTGTGTGTGTGTGTGTGTGTGTGTGTGTGTGGGAGAGAGAGAAGGGAGCTTAATGCACAGACATTCACACAAATCCAGAATTGCCCACATGCCTGGACTTACACGCAGCTCAGAGATGGCCCACACAAACACTTCGAGACACATATTCGCACGCGCACTCACCGGGCTGTCAAAGTGTCAGAAGAGTGAGTTATGGAGCGGGTGGATGTGTCTGAACACGGAGGGGAAGATTCCATTGCTGTGAGGAGTGATAAATGAGAAAGGAGTGAGAAGTGGAAGATCCTCACTCCGACTGAGACGCCACAGTTGCCCAGCGGAGACCAGAGAGGCAGATATGTGCCGACACCTCAGTGCCATCCTTCATACATATACACTTACAGAAGCTTAAAAAAAAGTCTGGATAGATTCTTATAATATCAGAAAGTTTTAATTTGCTGTAACTAGACTCTTTCACGTCTGTAAGCCCCTTAAAATGTGGCTTAAACTTCACTATCTATAACATCGAAGGTTTCCCTGTGGAGCTGTCCTGTAAACAGAAAAAAGTTATACACCAAAACACATTGTGTGTATCCTTGAGGTCCAATGGCTTGTCTACAAGAGGCTTAACAGCCATGACTTTAGGTTGTCTGTCTCACACACGTCAGTCGGAACAGATGCGCTTCTGTTTTATTTTCAACACAGCTGTCTTCACAGGCCGCGTAACGGCACGTGTTCCACTCATGCTCAACGCGTGGAACAACAAAACCATAGCATACTTTTACAATTCAAGTCTAGTTTCTATCATTTTATGTGTGTAACTGCAGTGCTGGTGCACTGGGCTCTGAGCATTACCAAACGCAGACGATCTATACTCAATACTGTGCCTGAACGCATCCCCTGTAGACTCAAAACGAGGGAGGAAGGCTGTGTAGACCTTGTGTGACAACATGTTGAGTGCATGCCCTTCCTCATAACACATTTCTTAGTCTTTTTTTATATCTTAAATCCTGCATTGTACACATCCTATGTTTTTGCTAGCAGTCGTCTTCTTCTCTTCTTTGTTGGTGCATTGCTAAATTTGTTGCCGCGTTACCCCCACCAACTGTGGTGGTATAGCGTGAAACCGAAGTTGTAGAGAATGCACAAATGTTACTGATAAAACCAAAACAGGGGAAAAAAACTCCAGTGTGCCTTAAAGACCCTCTAAAACTATGTTATATGGAAAATATATGTCAAATCAGTAAATTTTACACCAATTCCCTGTCTTTTTGCTTCTTTTCAAATGTAGAATCCAATCACTAGAAAATAATCACATGAGACTTTGGGTGATTAGCTAGCCACACCGGTCATAGAAAAACAGCACACTGATGTTTGTTGACCGTAGTAGCTAACAAAGCAATATGGAGAGAATGGAAGAGATATGTGTTTGGATATATGTGGGCCAAAATAATGTGGCGGAAGTCTTATTCATTGAAGGGAAACTTTGCAGATTTTCAACGGGCTCTGTGTCACTGCAGATGAAACAACCCGGGCAGTTTCTCCTGCAGGGTTAGCTGGGAGCTCGGATTCGGCAGCATGGAAGGAGTCTGGGCGCCGTTCATCTGCTCATAGTGCCCATGCTGCAGTAACTCAGAGTCGGTGGACAATCGACAAATCAGTTCCCTTTCATCTCTCCCACATCCTCCTCCATCAACAATTGAAGAAGATGTATGTGGAGCCACCACAGTCCTCTGTTTAATCAGATTACAATGACAGTAAGCAAATAACCCACCCATTGGCAATCAATTGCTCTCAACTACGTGGCTTAAGTGTGGAGAGCAAGGACACTCCATTCAGAGGGTCGGGGTTCGATACCCGACCCTCTGATCGGAGTGTCCTTGGGCAAGACACTTAACCCCAAGTTATCTGCTCAAGTGCCATCTGCAGTAACTGAGTGATGAATGTTAAAGTCTGATGGTTTCATCTTCCATGGTCCTCCTCCATCAACAATTGAAGAAGATGAATGATATGTAATATACTCTGTTTAATCAGATTACAATGACAGTAAGCAAATAACCCACCCATTGGCAATCAATTCTAACATGTAGCCCCGCCCACTTAAAACCAGTGGGAAAAACTCAGGGGAAATAAGGTTTAAATGTATCATCATTATCAAACTGATGTTTTTTTTTGCTGTTATATAATAACGTATCACCTTATCTCTATTGTTCTTAACAATCCTTGTAACATCGTATCAGTATGAGAACAGGCAGCTAAAAGATAAACCATTCTAATTTTTTCCCAAGTTAACACCACATTTACTCAGAAAGTATTTCCCTTGTTGAGGTTATTCTGTACCCTGAACAGCCTTGTTAGGGTTGATGATTGCACAGGCAAAGTCTTCATAGGCCTTATTATTGTTATTGCAGAGAGTGCATAAACCTGCACTCAATTTTGAACAAGACAGGAGCTGCTCTCATTCTTCTCACATTCTTTAGTCCTATCTCATCCTTTAATGTTCTTCTGAAGAAAATGCTGATATTCACGTTTACTTTTTAGCACACTTTTCTGCCTGTTAGTGAAAACTATCCTACCGTCCCTTAATGTTTGGGTTGATACAGTATGTGTAAGCAAAGTACTCGTCTTCTCTTTGTATGTTTTGTCAGGCTGGCTACCACTTCTTATTTTTTGTTACAAACAAACTGTTGTCTTTTCTTTCATAACTCTTCCTTCCAGTGCTTTGAAGTATCATATATTTTTTACTAGCCAGCTATGCGAGGCTAGTAGGGATGGCAGTGATGGTCAGTTTGTTGTTCTGTCTACACTGTTATTATATATAACATTCTCAACTATATGGAGGGTCACCATGGGATTTTGACCTGTATTTGTTCAACACCAATACCTGCAAAACTAATGACATTCCTATAAACTTCAGTTGTACTTTGGGTTCAATGCTAAGGAGCTAAAATTAGCATGCTGACACACCAAACTAAAATGGTTAAACTTAAGTTTATGACAAAATACCTTCAGAATTAACAACATACTCTTAAGTCTTAACTGTATTTGGCGTTGAGTTACATCCTACCATGCTAACCTAACATTGCTTAAGGATTTAAATGAAACACATGAACAATTACCATCCAACTTTTTCTTAATTTGTATTATTTTTTCTGCAAGGAGGATCATGTGATCCGTCGGGTGTGTCCGTGAGTACGTGTGCACCTCTGGGTATGTCCCCGCCAGGCCCAATCTTGCGTTCTGTTACAGCAAACTTCATAATATTTTAGGTTTCCAGTCAGGGCTGCATGTGACTCACATTTTCTCAAAACACCTTTAATCGCTGTTTTTTACTGCCATTGACCGCCTGTTGACTCCTCACTACTCCTAACCGGGCCCTTACTGGTAGGGGCCACTAGTGATAACAGAACTGAGTACATCGCCAACCCCCAGCCAAGAGACACAGTTGGGTGAGATCTGTACACTACTCAGTGCACCTTTGTAGTTTAATAAAAGTTATTTATCCTGATAACATTCTCTGGGCAATTATTACATTTACTACAGCAACTACTTCTGAAGATCAAAAACAAATTCTTGTTTGTTCTTTTTTTTTAACAATAAGCTTAACAGTCCCACAGAACTGCTAGCATGGCTTAAAACATTTGTTAGCTAAGCTTGGGCGCTGTCACACTGTGTGCAGGTCTGTTTGCTTGGTTAGTGCAGTGTGTCGGCTGGTGTGAAAGCAGTCAGCTGAACCCTGGTGGACCCTGGACTAAAGACACGAACAGAGACCGCCGTTTGTTTGTCATGCATCATAAAGTATGTGCGCTGTAACCAAATGACTTTCCTTTCAGTCTGTATATCTTCATGTTTGCTCCTCTTGGTTAATTTGTAAGAAGTCAGTGTGAACAGGAACCGGACCAGAACTGAAATGCAACGTTTCACTTATTCCCTTTGGGCCGGACCAAATGAACCAAACTACCAGTGTGAAAACACCCTAACAGGCAACAGAATTCAGTTTTTTTTTAATTGTATTAATTCCCTAAGAAATTGTAATGTCCTAAATGGGCCCAAGCATCCCTGCCTTCACAGTAGTTTATTATAAGAGATAAGATAAAATAAGATAATCCTTTATTAGTCCCGCAGCAGACTAATATGAAGCCTTTAACTGCAAAGCAAGTCTTAAAAATTCATTTCTGATGCAGGGAGCTTGTTCGCTCTGAAAAAAGGCTTTCATGAACTGATTTCAGGCTGACGTAGTTAAATATTAATAGGCTCAAGAGTAGAAAAGGTTTCAACATAAAAAAGTCTCAAAATGACTCGGCTTCACCTATTATCTCCTACACATGTACGCCCACCAGCACATATATATCCTCCTGACATAAAATACATACTTTATATCACACAGCCGTTACCCGATCGGCTCTCTGTTATCTTGTTCTTTCTTCCTCACTGTCCCTCTCTACTACTCACACTTCACAGCAATCCATTAAACCACACACTCATCGCATTCATTGCTGCCCACACACACACACACACACACACACACACACACCTCACAGCGGTGCACGCAGCCCCGCATCACCACCAATCCATTTCTCATCGTCCCCACTCAACACCGGGATATTGGACTAATGGGTCTGATAGAACGCCCACTGCTATTGCAAGAATCACCGGGTGTAGTGGAATAAAGGATGATCTGAGTGTCAGGAGGAAGAAACTAAAAGACGAGGAGATGGAGGAGGGAAAGGCAGATGGTGAGAGAAGGAGAAGACTGGTGGAGCTGACACGCTGGGAGACAGAGAGATGACAGGGCCAGACTGACAGGAAGCACCAGCAGAAGGGAGACGTGGAAAGTGCACCTCACTATAGTCACACAGCGCTGCTTAGCTGTCAGCACCCCCGGTGTACAATCTAAACATCAGGATCCTTTGATTGTGACATTTTTTTTTTTGTTTCTTTTGTGCTATTTGGTTGAGCTCAAAGTAAGTGCTGTCGGACGAAATGAAAGCAGCTGAGAGGAGCTCGAAAAAACCCCCAAAAAACACGCCGTCTCGCCGGTCGCCAGAAAAAGAAAACACTTGTCTGGTCGGACTCCTTTGTTCAAAAAATGTGTATCCCGGAGCTCCAGTGATTTAAGCGCTGTCTTCCCACATGCTGTTATAACCGGGTTCCGACGCTGAAATATTGCCTTCAAGATGGCAACAGTTTCTCCACCTGACTTCTATTTTCTGAGACTCAGATGAGTTGATAGATTTTTGTCTGCTGGAGCTGCTGGAAATAAATGCTTCTGTAACATGCACACGAGAATGAACGCATTGTAGGAGGCCGTCATTGGATTATTGGAAAATTACATTTCTGCAAACGTACTTATTACTAAATAAATTAGCGCAGCTACAATTTCCTTTTGTCTGTGATAGTCCTGATTTAATAAATAGCAATTATCTCCAAGCATGTGTAATAAAAACATGAAAAGAAATAAATGTGCCAGTGGGTTTACAGATGGATATTTGAGCCTGGGAAGTCAAATTATAGAAACATCTTTTTAATGAAGTTTTCAGAGTGTGTGTGTGTGTGGGGTGGGGGGGATATTGGAATCACAGAGCTCGGTCCCTGCTGATGAAAATAAATCCTCCACTGGTGTAAAACAGAAATAGATTTGTTTATTCGGTGAACCTGCGAGGGTGACATTTTTTCCCTCTTCGTGCTATTTTTGAATGTGTCAGCGCAAACTTATAATTTGAATGTAAATTGTCTCTTTCTGGCGACCGGTCCCATTCATTAAAGCTTATTTCAGTTAAATCCCTTCGGAAACAAGCAAAAGCAAACAGGATTCAAGCTAATGCAAATAGAAAACATCTGCAGCTGCTTGTGATATTTTTTAACTAAGGCGAAGAAGAAGAAGAGGGAGACAAAAAGCACAACAGTTTAATGCCTTAAATCTTCCCACTGACTCACAAACAAATGCCCTGTTTATAGATGAATTATTCATGTTCGACTGACTTGATTTTTACAAGGGGCAAACACAGCACCCTTTAAAAAAAATCTCATATGTGCATGTTTTTCTTTTTTCACCACCAAAGTTTCCAGATAAGGTTCAGCTTTCCCCCTAATCAGCTAACGTTAGATCCCTTTAATTAGCGTGGCCTCTGCATTTGACTTCTATCACTTCCTAACTTTGTGTGTGTATTTACCATTCCTCCATAGTAATGAACATATCAGCGTATTACAATTAAGCAGAGAGGTTCACAGATGGGAGTAATGAATTAACTCTATTGAATTAAAATGTGTTTTCTAGGCTGCACTCAGAGGAAAGAGAAGGGGAGCCGAGGTGTTTCCAGGGGTTCGTTGGTTTGATTCTGCGTGGGGGAGGGGAGTTATGCATGCCTGTGTATAATTGGATTCTCGTTGTCTTTGAAAACACTTTGAATAATTTTCCAGTTTTTTTCCCCCCCGCTAATGCTTCACTAATGTTTTTTGGTTTGATGCTGATGCGTTCGGGGAGATGTTCCGCGGTTGTAGTCGTATCGGTTCATTCAGTGTTAAGCCTGGGGAGACACGCAGCATAATAGACTGAAAGGTTAGCTAGTGGAGCAGCCAGAGGCATGTTCCACTTGAGTCTCTACCCTAAATTGCTGGTATTCATCAAGTTAAGTGATGAGTCCGCATGATGAATGGTCCCTCATTAATATCATTATGCCATTAGGCTGCGTCTCTCTCACTCCACTCAACCTGGAATATGCATACGTACTCGCTCGCTTGCTTATCATGTGGGTCTGTTCTCTCTGTGTCATTCTGCTCTCTGCATTTTCCTGTTTACCTTAACCACAACCCTCAGTCTCTCTTTGTGTTCCCTTCTTTCTCTGCCAATGCTCATGGATCCATACGTTTCTGTTCTACAACTGGAGACAGAAGGGACGTCACACACGGATACTTTGGTAACAAGTACATGTCAATTTTTTTATTTTTTTTCTGTGATATTTTTCATTTAATAGTTAATTCAACATGCTATATAGTGCTAACTACACTTCCTTAATGTTGAACAACAAACCTGTGTTAAAATCGGCAGGGGAGCTAGTAACGTTAGCTGTTAGCAGCCAGTTAGCAGCTCAGTTCTGTTTGGCTTAATAACAGAGCTAACGTTGACGGAGGTTGCATTGAGTTACATTATGATGTGTTCAAGCTCTATTCAGTAAGAATTAGTGTTGGGCATAGGTAAAATTAGAACTTGATGTTACAAATGTAATCTTGTGATAAGAAATGTGCAATAAACTTGAATAAATACAGTTGTTGAAAGAGCTCATTTAAAAGCAATATAAAAGGAATGGAAATTCTGACCTGACACTAGCTCTAAGTGTTATTTCTTAGTTTTTACTGTGGTATATAATTGTGTGTCAAGAATCGTGGAATTTCCCTGGTATTGGTATCGACTATTAAAGTTCTGGTATCCCGACATCCATACAGGAAAGTTATCATGCCAACAGTCGTCTGTGGTCATGTGCGGTTAACAGTAGAATTATGTGGTGCATTTTATAAAAATGATCTACTGGGACTTTTGGTCTGAGTGACGTGTAAGAACTTGCCACAGGACTAAGATATTTCAAATATATTGCTCTTTTTCAAAAACTGACAGCCTTTAAAGCAAGTCTGTGGATGTGTACAGTCAAACTGTCTGTAAGCAAAATGAGGACTGAAGCAGCTGCATTAGGTAAAGTACATTTACTTAATTACTGTACTTAAGTACAATTTTGACGTACTTGAACTTTACTTGAGTTTTACCATCTAGTGTAACTTTATACTTATGGTATACTACATCTCAGGGGAAAATATAGTACTTTTTACAACACTACATTTATTTGACAGTATTAGTTACTAGTAAGGCTACTTTGCAGATTCAGATTTCTAATACAAAATGTAAATCAACTTAAAAACTATTATGTATTATTAAGTAGTATATAGCTTAATTATGAAGTATATAAAGTAGTTAAATAGTCGAAGTGTCCTTGGGCAAGCTGAACGAATGTAAATGAATGGGTGAATGTCATGTAGTGTAAAAGCAAATTGAGTGGTTGGAAGACTGGAACGGGGCTATACAATCGCAACCATTCAAACAAGACAGCGTGGCCATGCCTCCAAAGATGGTGCCCGAGGTACGATCACACACAAAAGCGTGATGTTTTTTGCGCCTAAGGGTATACAAATTAAATATTTTTCAAAGCTAGAAGTCGTTGTGTGCTACCAGCAAAAAAAAAACCAAACATGGGTCTCCTCAGTGCTGGTGAGGAATTGTAATTAACTGTAATCTCATATCATATAGTCATGGATATACTTTATCGCTTCCACATTGTTAAGTAAAGCAATGCAAAATCAGCGAACTACTCTTTTAAGAAGCGCTGTGGAACACATTTGGAAGCTATTGAAAACCAGGTGACCGTGTTTGAGGCCACCGTTAACAGCCATCTGGGTTCCATCACCACCCTGTGAGATGAAACATAACGAACAGAGTTAACAATATTGATCATTTTCATTGTGGCAATGAAACGAGGTTGTTTTTAACGGCAAAAAGACAATTCAATTAGTCCGCAACCTTGTGAAAGAAAGATTAAGCCACAATAAGACTTGGCTCTCTCTCAGTCCACCAAGATAGAGACATGCATTCTGCCGCTCAGCCCCTCTGACCCCTCACACACAAACACACCTAATATACCTATCACAGTAGATTTATTCCCTCCAGATATACCACCCATAGACCTCTCCAGCTACAGCCTCCTGCTGGAGCGCTCCAAGCAGATGTTCTTGAACCCTCACAGGTTGATGCCTTATAATTATGGATATAAACAGATTGTGCACATGGTTTAACCTGCCAGGGGTGATGAATGGCAGCCCGATCCCGCTGCATAAACTGCCGGTGCCAGAATAGAGTCCTCTTGGCCACGCAGGGTCAACTGCATGAGGAGGATTTAATGAGGGGGGGCCATCCAAACAGCCTGGGTGTCCATCTGTCCGCTCGCTCTGCTCCTGCATGTCACACATTTGTGAAGCTGGTAGCGGCGCTGGAGCAGTGGGGCTGCTCAGTGAGGTGTATAAAAGCATCACCCAACAGCTCACTTTACCTGAGTAAGTCAAGGTAAAAATAAAAGAGGAACAGAGGCCTTTTATAGCAGGGGTTTCTCAACCTGTTGTGTACCGTGGACTTGATCGTTCTTCACACAGAGACAGTACGCAGACTGATAAAAAATATTCTGTTTGCAGGTTTACATGTTCACAAATCACATAAGCTTCTTTTCATATTGACAAAAAACATAGACACTTGGGAGGGAAGGAGCCTCATGCAATGTAGCAGAATATGAGAGTAAAAAGAATAAAGAAACATGTTTATTAGTACAATTAGGCAAACTCAAAACCACAGTCACTATAATAAAAATGACATTAAATGTTAGAAAGCTACAGATGGAAGCTTTACAAGTCCTCTCAGAGCTATGACTGAATCATTATTTGGATAAACAAAGTATAAGCCTCAACTGAAATAACATTTGTTTTATAACAGTTGTTTTTTCATGTCGGCTGTGGATGCGTAACTGAACATTGCCCGTCAGTTCAAACGTACCACTGGGAGGACGTGAGTTCCTAACAAGCTGCCCGGCTGCAACGATAACCGATGCACAAACAGGTTAAATTCATAATTTATCACCAGCTGCAGTGAACACGGAAAAAGTCCCCAGTTCACCCGTCCAGGAGAGTCAGCAGCCACAGTGTTGCATGCATAGTGGTGGATATATGCAGCCACCTTCCCAGTAACTTTCTTCAAATCAACTAGTTTAGCTATGAGGTTGTAATCTTTGTGTCTGCCTAGTATACTCTGATAACCAGTGTTGCCAACTCCTCAGTAAGGAAAGTAGCTATTGGCTGTCCTAAAAGTCGCTAGAAGTCGCTAAAAGACGTCATCGCCTAATTTGCATAATTGTAATGGGCGCTGTAGGAGAGAGGAATAACGTTGTGGGAGAGACAAAAAGTGATTAAAAACCACCCTAAATATGTTTAGAACTACAAATGAACTTTCTTCTGTTGATTCTTGGTTTGTTCTTTTTAATCTTGCCATTGAAATAGGCCATCACTTCTCAAAATAACTTCATGACTTTAATGCTTTGTCTAGACCCACATTACATAAATCCATTTTGTCCTGTATTGTTAAATGTTAGAATATCAAATTTAATCAAAAGTGTGTTTTTACGTCAAACCCTCCTCCTTTATCCGGGCTTGGGACCGGCAAAGTGACCCAAAAGAGACACTCTGGCAGAGTTACTTAGGTTCTAATCTTATGCTCCACTTAGGAGCCTACAACAAGTCACAGTAAAACATGACATTTTTTTGCCATAGCTATAACATTTAAAAAAACAATTTGTATTGACAACATTAACAATCTAAATGGACCAAAAAGAGACAATAGAAAAAACTGTCAATGGCAATGTCTAATCCAGGTTCATTGTGTTCAAGGCTTTCTATGGCAGGTTCAGCAACTGAGGGAGCTGACTTTCATTTGCATTTGCGCGATTCATTTGCAGTGTGGATGCGGAGCTGGGACTGCTGCGCGAGGCTGCTGTGAGACTGACCGCCTGTGAGTGCTTTGGGACGGCGGAGGGGCTCACGGCAGCACCCGCTGCTCGTTGAGGACAGTAACTGCAGAACGATACGTGCTTTCACGTCAGTCTCCAAAAGTCTCCAATAAGACCAGAAAAAGTCGCTAGATTTGTCGCTAGTCGCTTTTTTGAAAAAAAGTCGCTAGAGGGGTCTGAATAGTCACTAAATACAGCGACAAAGTCGCGCAGTCGGCAACACTGCTGATAACTGCAGTGTATGGCAGGCCCGGTGTAATGTGAGCGATCCACCGGTCCAGAGAGAGAGAGAGAGAGCGAGCATGTGTGTATGTAATTATTAGTATGAAGTCAGCATTATGTCATATCTGTGAACGTAGCAGTGCAGTGTGTGTACAGTATATTAGTCGGTGAATAAACGCTACAACTCATCAAGACCCCAAACCAAGTTCCTGTGTTTAGCTTGCAAAAGCTAGTGATGGGGGTTATCCCCAAAGTTAGAAAAAACGCCATAGGCTGACCTTCAAGGTCTACCAGCTATTCTGCTTTTTCTTGTATTTCTAATATTATCTTGACTGTTCAATTGATGGCAATAATCTGTCAAAATTGTCGATAAACAGTTGATAATTAATATCCCTTTCCACCATGCTTTGTTGCTGCACTGGTTACAGAAAATAAGCCCAACAGCGGCCATCTCTGCATCTTTCTAATAGTTTCGTGTATTCTCAAAAATTTCTCAGCATCTCTCTAAAAGTTTAGCCTTCTGAGTGAGCTCAGCTCACCGCTGTGGGATAGCAGCTGTGACAGCTAGGGAGGTTAGCAGAAGGCTAAGCTAAACTGTTGTTTGGTCTGTTAGCAACATTTTTCCTCATCCCTGTAATATTTTAGCCTATAAGGCAACATTTTTCTCCATCTCTCTCATAATTTAAATTATTAGCAACATTTCTTTCCATCTCTGAAAAACTATGCCAATATTATAGCTCTCTAGAGCCAAGAATCACAGTTTATCAGAGCAAATGTATGCTCTATCGATTCTGGTTCCCAACAGATGGGAAAATGGTAAATGGACTTTAAAGCGTCTTTTCTAGTCTTCCTACCGCTCAAAGTGCTTTAACACTACATGATATTCACCCATTCATACACTAATAGAAGGGGCTACCATGCAAGGTGCAAACTGGCCATCAGAACTATGTAATAATTCAAACCCACCCCAATGGCACAGCCTTTGTGAGCATTTTTGGGTTGACTGTCTTGCTTTAACTTCCAACCCACAGTCGCCTCAACAACACAGCACGTTGACATTATTGGATGTGGAGCATTAGCCCACTACTCTGAACCGGTACGTGTTTTGCCTCCAGCTAACACCGTGACGTAATCATGAGGTTGGCAGTGAAACGGTGCATAGAATTGTTTTTTCTTCTTCTTAGAAACCACTGTGGAACTGCAAATGCTCTGAAAACCAATTGCACAAAACATTACATTACATATAATTGCACCTTTGTTGTGGTATTATGAGGCATTATGGGTTTTTGCTGAAAATTGGAGGTAGCTACAGTAAATGTGGAAAATTTGAAGCATACAAACCAATACGGAGCACTCAGGTGAACCCTTCACCACAAAGAATGACAATTAAGGCAGGAAGGAAACATTGTGATATCAGACATGATCGATATGTCTGGTAATGTGGATTGTCAGGAGGGATTATGATAAATGGAGGTATAAGGGAAGTAATGCTGTTAGTAATAATGGCTGGAAATATTATTGCCCGTCTGCTCCATCTGAGAGTGCTGTCTTTGTGTGTGCTGTGGGAGTTACTACGACATGGGTGAGCAAAGCTCCAGGAATAAAAAATGCAGAAGGCAATGATACCACAACAACAAAAAATGTTCTCCAACTTTCCTGAAAACAGATATGGAAGTTGTTCATGATTTGGGGCTGCTGCGGTTTGTCCAACCATTATCTGGCTGTAATCTCCACTGGCAGCGTACTGAAAACATTCAGTCAGAATCCAACAGCCAACAGCATTGTCTGGTCTTTATTAACAGTCCGAGGACGGCCGCTATAGCCGGGCCGATGCTCTCCTACTCATCGTATATTCAGCCTGGGGTTGTATGACATTCCTCGGGGGGATGAGCCTGACATTTGGAGGTAGACTCTCATAGATAGAGTAATAATGTCACAGGGGCTGTGGGTGTATTTTGGTCTGGAAAAACACAGAGAAATAGCAGACAGACAGGCATTGTCTAATGTGGAGAATGATTTAATCTGCAGAGACAGAGATAGAAATAACCTCAGAGAATATTGAGTTTTCTGTTTTCTGTAACTGCATACGACAGTCCGTATATTACAGTAAAGAAATCATCTAAGGAATGTGCACAGAAGTCATTATGAAAATAAAGCCTGCTGCTGTTGTGCCTTAGAAGACAATCTAAAAATATTTGGAGCCCACTACTTAGAGGAAGCCTTACAAATACTATACTGCATGCATTTAATACAAAGTAAAATTTGAGATCAGGACATCATTTATGCTCGCTGAAGGTAACATCGTAGAAAACTGGTTTAAAATATGTTCCTCACCAACACTACACTTTATGAAGTGTTGGTGAGGAACATATTTTAAACCAGTAAAAAATATGTTCAAACTACTTGAATAAATCCAGTAGTTTGAAGGAGATGTTTTCACATTAATATAAAATAGATATTAGAGATGAATTATGAGCTGTTTAACTTCCTAACACTCGTTTTTAGTAGATTATAATAATCATTAAAACTACTAATGACAAGATTTGTTTTTAACCCTAAAAATACAATATTTTCTTATCATTTGAATTGTTTGTTTTTATGAAGGAAAAAACACGATAAATTACAATAACAAAGTAAAAGGATAACATTTAGAACATTTGATGGTTTGCACTGACTTCAGAGCGTTGAAATGATTATTGGGATGGTGACAAGAAGAATCCTTGTAGACCAGCTGCTTTAATCAAACAGCAAAGGGATCTGTATCTGCCAATATGGATCATCAATGATCGGTGGAGTTTCGGTGGCAAAAAAACATGATCATGGATCTCTAAAAGTTATATTTTCTCCCTTTTTTCTTATGTGATCCGATCCGTGACTCTGATCTGGGATGCGTTTCGAACCGCTAGTTTTGTGATCAGTTGCACCAGTTCCTGTACTGATAGCAGTAATTAAAAGTTGGCATAAAGAAGTGAAGTAATCAATCGAGTAAACATGAAATGCATGATTTTAAATATCAAAAATATTGACTTTTCAGAATGAAATCCATTTTTGTTCAACCTCAAGGATACATGTTATTAGTAGAGTAGCCAGGTTTCCTTCCAAATGTAATGCAAATTCTAACCAAATCTACAGTCAATTGTCAGGAGAAATGGGAATTATTTTACATTTCCATCCACTACTGTTATACTGAAACAATATACAAGGGTATATAACATTCATGTATAAAGTCATGGAACGTTACAGTCTTTCCATTGTACATTTTGTTTTCATTGATGCATCATGTTCTTTTACTTTAGCTTTATATGCAAATATGTATTTACACATATACACACACTTCCACTAAGTAGTTTAACATCAGTATGGCAGTATTATCAACTTTTCATGTGCAAATTGAAAATGTCCTTAAAAATCCATGTATGGAACAGGTAGTGAGCCTGGGCCCCTGGGATTCTAGGGTTCACAGGACGGTTGCCCATTTTTCACAAATCCTCCTCTCCTGTAAATGTGTAATGTAGCTCTGTAAAGGTAGCTCTGGCAGCACTATAGTCCACAAAAACAATAAAAGCATCCATAGAAACCATAGACTGTAAATAAAAAAGTGGACGTTATTGCTGTGACGCAACCTGTTGGTTTGTGGACAGAAGTTTTGGAGGTTCAAGTTCTGCGTTTTGGCCGTCGCCATCTTGTTTTTTGCAACCAATGAACGGAAGTGACCATATTTGGAATGCGAAGAAGTAACGTAAAGACACCATATGTGGCTCTTGCAGTGACCTGTCAAGCACAAGGTAGCCACGCCCTAAAGCATACTCCCCGTTTATGGTCTATTTGAGTCTAAATGGACCATAATTTACTAAATGATCAAGCTGTATTGAAAAAGACTCATGTTTACAATGTTTACTGAGGGAATAAATCAAGAGAGAAATTGAGACATTTTTCTCATAGACTTCTATACAATCAGTGGAGTCGCCCCCTGATGGACAGTAGAGAGAATGCAGGTTTTAGGCACTTCAGCATCTGCTTCACTTTTCCAAACTAGATGGTTTCCTCCTGATAGAAACACCATAATCCACATTTTAGCCGATGATCAGCTTAACCAATAATTTACTTAATATCTGTGATATCTTTGTGGTAGAGAATATAGTGTGGAACATAACGCACAACAGTGCAGCAGTGGAATACAATGCAGAAGTAGATTAAAATTAGAAGGATGGTTTAATATTTTTTTACATATATATTTGAACTGTCAGAATCCAAGGTGACTACAGGTGTCATCCGGCAGTACGAAGCAGATTATATACTCAGAAGACTGATTTATGGTATAGTCCTTTTTAATTGTAATAGTAGGTGATTGGCCACCACATGTGGTCATGTACAGTGAAGCTTTCATTACGTGCTGAAACAAGAGAAGAATTCCAAACATGGGGAAAACCCACAAACTACCCGCCCAAAGTACATTTTCACATGAGACTCAAAGCTGTAAAGGTGCACTATGGTCCCTCGCCGCTGAAACCATAGGAACAGGCAACACGAGCAACACTCAATACCTTCATGCTCCGTCGGGTCAGATTTATATTTATATTTTCCCTCATAAGTAACAGCAAGATTGTTGCAAAGCAGTGCGGTACAGTAGGAGTGTGTGCTCTGAGTGTGTGGGTGTTCCCGTGTATGCACTGTACAGGTACTGTGCAGGCCTGTTTGTGCAGGCTCGTGTGTTCTTCTGTGTGTGTGTGCACAAAATGTAACGAATAAAAATATGCACATGTTGCTGTCAGTGGCGATTGATGGATGGGGTGGAACATCGTTTATTGACACAACACCTTCATGTTTCACAAGGCCATCAGTCATACAGAATGCCCATCTGCTACTCTAGGCATGACCGGTAATTCACACACACACACACACACACACACACACACACACACACACACACACACACAGAGCTGCTGAATGTTTTCATACATTTCCTCCCAGTAGTCATGACCTTCACCCGTCGCCCCATTCACACTGAGAAGAGGTAGCCTCCCACAATAGATCCCTTTTTGGTTTAAAAGAATACTCACAGGTATTTCAAAAGGACACTTCCAGTTAACATCACCATATCAGTCTAGCAAGAAATGCCAAGAGGACGTCATGACAAAAGGAACCATTTCTGGAACACCGAGTGAGGTCGTTGCTTTTCTTGTAGCCTTCCATGCAACATTTTTCTTGTTTCCTCTGCTTTTCCTTTAAAGCTGCTCTAATCAACATTTTTCTATCACCAATGGTTCAAATCACTACGTTTGAAGTGAAAAAGGTCACTGGTAGTGACAAAGGATCACCACCCCTCAGAGATCAGAATCGGAGCGTTTCAGTGTCGTTCAGCTCATTGTTTTTGTCTCAGCGCCAAAACTTTACTGTTTTTGTTCAGCTGGTTTTATCCTCTGATGAACCAACTGCTCGCTCCATACCGGCACCAAACAGCAGCCGGTCGAGGTTAGCAACTAGCTGGTGAACATAGGGAATGTATGGGCTAAAGAGTCGGGGTGATTTCTCAAAGATTGGATTGTGCCCGCGGATAGCACCATGAATTAAACATCATTGTAACTGCGTGTGGCTAGCAGAGCTGATCTTTGTGAATTGGACTGTTTTTGCTAGGAGGCTCATAGGAAGGAGCAGTTTTGCACCGAATGTCTGCATATATCCTTAAATATATACATTTAATTTAAATAGGCTCACAGGAGCACCGAGTCAATGTTTTCTTGGTAGCGCAGTTAAGGGTGTATTTACTCTTTTTCTCTTATTTAGAGAATTCGCCCCTCAGATATTTTGCCCAAGAGTTGGTGAACACCAAAACAAAACATTTTAAAGAGTGAATATTTCACTTCATTAATTTTGTGCAATTAATTTGCACATTGTTTTGCCATTAGTACTTTCACTCTGAACGCGAATATTACATGATGAAAAAAGGTGATGAAAAGCGCTGCAACTGTCGCAAATTCACATCACTGTTATGCTGCTCATTCTGTACACATGACATCTATTGCATTCTGTCCATCCTGGGAGAAGGATCCCTCCTCTGTCGTTCTCCCAGAGGTTTCTTCCTTTTTTCTCCCTGTTAAAGGGGTTTTTTAGGGGAGTTTTTCCTGTGCCGATGTGAGGGAAGGACAGAGGATGTGACATGTGTACAGATTGTAAAGCCCTCTGAGGCAAATTTGTAATTTGTGATTCTGGGCTATACAAAATAAACTGAATTGAATTGAATTGAATCACTGCCAGTTTTGATGTGAAGTATTCACATCTGCATATTTAGCATTTTCGTGTCGTATATACTCTCACCTCCGGTGTTTAAAGGCCTTTAAACTATGAGGGATTAAAATGACTAAAATGTGACTAACTAAAAGTATTTCTGTCTGAAGACTAAGACTAAATGTGAAAATGAACACTGCTGCAAATGGCTACTTTTTCAACAATTAATACAAGCGGTTAGATACATCTGAACTCCCTTGTTATTTAGAAAGTGCTTTCATCAGACCACAGCTCTTTATGATATAACAAGCATTATCTTCTTTTTTTTTACCACTATCTGTGTGTGCCATTTCAGCACATAAACATTACAAAAACTGAACATAAACCCTGTTATTTTCTGTCACTGCATCGATGCAGATCTGTTCTCGTGTGCATTACAATCAATCTTAGAATCAAGAAATGTCCACACCTCCAGTCAATAGATAACTGTTTACCGACTTCACTATATTAACTTTGTCAGATAATAGCATCAACTTTTACAGCTTGTTTTACAGCTTGTTCCGCTTCCTTGAAAGTTTAGGGGGAAAAAAAGATGTCTTTGTAACTTTTAAAGTACAGCTGAAGTTATGTTGACTATTTATCAATCTTCGCATATTTTACCAACCAAGTGATTCATTGTTGGTTTGTAAAATATCAGAGAAAATCCATCACAGCTTCGTGGATACCAAGCGAATATTATCAAATATTTGTTCTGTCTTTAGTCCCAAACCCATAAAGAATTAGTTTAGGGTGTAATAGATCAGGCTGGTCTCATCCAGCATTCGTAGCAATACATACTAAAATTAATGTGCTGTAATTTGTAGATATCGCACAAAATAATTTCGTATATCATCCACTTAAGCATGGGGAGTATGGATGGATCCAACAAACAGCCAGGAGACCTCTGCTCATTACCCGTGTGAAACGAGGAGAGAACTTTGATTTATTAGTAACAGTCAGTAACAGTACATGGAGTTACTTCAACCCAAACCACAATGTAATCCTAAACTTTACTTATTAGTTTTGTTGCCTAAACCTAACTGAGTTGTTTCCTGCCAAGACGGAAGTTTATTTTGAAAAGACTGTATGCATGTAACGATCGAAATTGAGACTTGTTGCTCGACTTTTGTCGGAAAACTGTCATGACCATGGCCATGTCTCTGTTTATTCCTTGTGTTTCATGTGTTTTCCCTTGTTTGGTTATCTCTGTGTGTGTGTCTCTGAGGTGGGTGTGTCACCCCTCCCACACTCTTCCCTCACTCACCTAATCACCTCATCAGCACAAGCAGACTCACCTGCTCCAAGCCACACACCTGCCTTCTATCTACTCATCAACTCTGCAGTATTTAAACACCAGTCTCACACACACTCACTGCCAGATCGTACTCCGCATTATGCCAGACCTTCCAGCGTTATCCCCCGGACTGATTTCCCGACCCTGCCTGCCTGTCTGGACTTCCCTGCCTTGCCTGTGCCCCGGTCAACGACTCAGCCTTCTGTCCCCGACCCCGAGTTTAACCTCCGCTTCCTCTGATTTCTGTCTGCCTGATCCCCTGCCTGTTTCCCTCTGTGAGTCTTATCCTGCCTGTCTGTATGCTGAGTTCTCTGCTTTAAATAAAGCTACAGAACTTTATCTGTCTCCTGGTCGTCCTGCTTTTTGGGTCCACACCTCATTCCGTAACAGAAAACCACGAAAAGTAAGGAGTAACTTTTGGTTGAATATCATACAAGCTATTTCATGGGGATATGTTCCTGTAGATGGCTTAGTCAACAAGCACATATTCATATTTTAGAAGCTTTGAATTTTGCCATTTTTGCTTTGAAAAGCGGCTTACAGGAATACTCTACCTTTGTCTCTGTTTTTCATTCTTTGTTCACTGCGGAGGCATGATATAAAGATTCTTCAGGAATTCAAGGTGACACTGAGTGAGTAATGGATATACAAATGGTCACTTTGTGGGTGAAGTGTTACTTTAAATGATTGATGGATTATCAAAATAGTTGCCAATGTATTTTTTGGTGATCGGCTAATTGGAAAATTGACAAATGGTTCCAGCAGGTGATATAGTCTTGCATTAGACTGCATAGTTGCATAGTTTTACACCTGGGGAAGCCATAGCAGCACCTCTGCAGTAACTACTTACTTGACATACACGACCCATCTGAACCTAAAGTTCACAAGCTAGCTTCTAATGAATCAAAAGACCTGATAGGAAAATTAATGCCAGTACATACTTCAAATGTTTTCAGGGACATATTTATTTCCCTTTGAAGCCAGCAATCATTTCCTTTCCCACTTTTCACAAACATACGTCCATAGAGAAAGATAAGATCAGTCATAACCTTCCTCTCTGTACAGCTGTGATCTTATCATTTTCCTTGGCTCCTCACATTCTGCATCTCGCCTTTCTCCGAATCAAATATACACTCCAAACATACAGCCAGGGATCCTTTCTCACTTGCAAACCCACAAATCTATCAGAAAGAATTGTTATTCTCAAAAACACCAAAAAAACCAGCAGGACCGATGCCTTGCAGCCTGACTTATTGGGCTTGTAAGTGCACGTGTGCCCTTTTACCCACAAACCAATTCATATCGGGTAAGTCATTTATGTACTGAACGTCAGTGTTGCAGGATCTGGATTAAAAAATGGGCCATATTTAGATTTTACAGCAGCCAGGTTGTCTGGTCTCACCCTCCCTTATTCTCAACAGCTTGCCCTGATGATCTGAATATCATGTGCTCGGGACAGATGCTACGGCAACATGATGGACGGCGTTTCTGTGCCCGCGCTGCTCCGTGCCCCTGTTTGAGGAAAATAGAGGCGCGAGGAAAGAAGGGAGGTAAGGTATGGGTGAGGAGGGGGGGGAGGGGGAACGAGTGGTGAGAGCTGTCGTGTTTTTCAAGCCAGCGAGTGTCGCCTTCCTCGGCTCTGACACGTATCTCCTATCCTCATTACGGCTAATATGAGGCTGATGGCAGGGGGCCGTGGTGCTGCCTGGGGATCTCAAGGGAGTAATGATGGGGGGCCAGTGGCCAAGAGCCCCAGGAGGGAGGTTTGTTGATGGTGATTCCCTCCTACTTGTGTAGAGGCCACACAGGTCAACCTCACCCACTCACACACGTTCTCAGACAGCTGCAGCTCGCTCCGCTCTCCGTTTGCCCTTGGGAGAAAAATGGGAAGAGAGAAGCAAACAGTGGGGAGTGTTTGCCCAGGCGCACCCCCCACACACACCATCCACCCCCCACTCCCCCGCCGCCTCTCTCCCTACTTGCTGAGAGGACACAATCATTTCTCCTTCTCCTCCCTCTCCCTCAGTACTTCCCTCCATCCCCTCGGGGTGTATTGGTCGGTTCTCGGTTCAGTGCCGATATAATCCTTTAACGCCTCTAAATGATCCAGAGGTTGAGTGCTCCTCCTGGATGCCAATGGGACCTGCTGGGCTCACACCTGCTGGAGCGGGTTAAGATAAATGCCAGCGGCCAGTCGGGCATCTGGCCCCGCATTAATATTTAACAGGCCGACTCATCTCCTCCGCGCTGAAGGTGCTAAGGTGCCAAACCCCAAAGACATATCGCAGCTTAATATGGATTTGTGCAAACCGGAGAAATGGAAGAGCGGTGATAACGTAGCGAGATCCAGACTGCATGTTAAGTTTGTGGCTGCCCACACGTACTAGGGAGAACTTTATTTCTGAGCAAACCTGTGTGTGTGGCAGTCGGGGCAATTATTCAGGCATAATGTGGTTTTAAATTGAAAGGCCTCTAAATCTAAGATAAATTCTGTCTGTCGGGCTTTTCGAAAAGATCCTCAGGTTTCATTTCATTAGCTTGTCAACAACTAAAGCAGAGTATCCCACCTTTGTCTATGCTGTCTGGGTTTCAAAACCAAAATCTTTGTTTGTGACAGTCAGCCTGTCTTAAGAATTACCAAACAGTTGCCAAGCCAGTACCAGAATATGTGGACCTCTTTAGGAATCCAATCTGACGCTTTCAACGTAAACTAGGTCAGCTTGTCTCTCTGATTCACTCCATTGCTGGATGAACCTAATTGCCTCTTGAGCCAAGACATATGTTCATCTTACTAACATGGTTAGAAAAGGTTAAATGGTTCACATAGTTTCCTCAGAAGATTCCTGAGAAACAGCTGCAAGGATCAGGTGCTGTTGACCTGTAAACTTAACCTTTGTCAAGTTATGAATGCAGCTTAGCCACAGGAAAGGACTTGTTCTGTCTGTTTTACCCAATTACATCTGAAATGTGCTTCAGTTTGGACACATGATTGTGCAACTAGAGCTGTGGATTTAAAGGGAAATTCCAACATTTGTCAGCCTTGATGATAACCTATTGTTTTTTGTCCATTCTGATTATTGGTTATAATACCCCTATTGTTACAGACAATGGTATGTATCAAAACTTTCCTACAGATTGAAAAAGTCAACACAACATGAACCTGCTGCTCGTGTTCCTACTAACTCATTAGCATGCGCACAAGCTAAATGGAAAGGAAGCAACGTGGTCCCACTAACCGCAACAGACTGTACATGCATGAATATGACAGGGAAGGCAAATAAGGTAAGTTCAGAGGCAGGTTGACCCGTTTCTGGTTTCTTTTCCCTAGATATGCTAGGGTGCAGCCTTGGGGGTGGTGGTCTGTCGGTCGGTCAAGACATTCATTGTCTCCAGTGGAAACACTTTGATGATATAATTGATGATCCCCTGAATTTTATCACAGTTTTCACTAATCCAGTGCGATTTTGCAACAGCTATGAGATGGATTGTCACAATATTTGTTGCCACTGAACCGTACTTGTTAAGACCAATAGAGTATTGCAGGGCTTACTTTGCATTTTTGCACTTCTCGTTTTGAAATCATTAGGTTTTTGGTTAGATGTCTGAAATAAGTCTGTGGTTAGCACAAGCTTAAGAGATTAGAGAACATTTTTTTCTACCATATCAAAATAGATCAGTAAATGACCCTGTTGGGAATTCTGAAGCTGTCTTAAAAAAGGCAGTTGCTAACAAATGGCTAAATGAGACTGCTAAACACCATCGGGGCTCAGAGGGCAAGACACTAAACCCAAAAGGGCAGGTGGCTCCTTAAATGGTAACCATCAATGTATGGATGGGTGTGAACGGGTGAATACAATGTAGTGTAAAAGTGCTTTGAGTGGTCAAAAGACTAGAAAGGCATTTTAGAAGTACAATCCATTTACCATTATGCGACTCGTCCTTCACAGCCGTGTTCTTTATGCTTACACTATTGTGACCTTGTGTGTTTGTTTATAGCCTTTTCTTTGGTCGATTGCATTTAAACTTAAAAAATCATAAAAGTGGTTTTCAACTGTGTAGTTTTTTCTTGCTGAACAAAACAACAAGCATCATAAACTTGTCTTTGCCAGTGAGCAATTTGTTTGAAATTTTCCAAAATCCAATGAAAAAAATACCATTTACTTTTTTGTCGAGGTTGTGCCATGCAAACTTCCAGGGTTTACCACTTTATTCATACTTTCGTTCTTACTTGTGGCATAGTGAGACTACACAACTTTGAACCAACAACTTTGGTTCAATTTTCTGTTACATGTTGTAACATCCTGGGGCCATATTGGTCATCTGTGTTAATTTCATCCTTTGGTTTGTTGTGTTGTGTTCCGTACATCCATAAATAAATCAAACCAAATCAAAAGTGCAACAGCCACGCTATGCTTTTTGCCACAACCAATACAAGGCTTTCTAGGGAACTACTTTCTCTGTTTACTTTTGGTGTTTGAGATGTATTCTGTTACATTGAGGTTGTTCTTGCCGGACAGCATGTCTCTACAGCAGAGGTGGTGAATAAAATGTTACCATGGTGATATACGAGCATGACATCCAGATTGACAAACACCGCTATTTCCTTTTATTGTCTTGACAAGGACCTCCTCAGCTGACAAAGACAATAAGCTGTCAATCTGATGTCTTTGCTTCAAGGATTTATGAGCAGCGTGATATGATAGTTGCTATCATCAACCGGATAGATTAAGGTAGTTCAGGTGCCAGCAGGGTAAAAGCGGATGCATCAGGACTGGCAGTGTGAGTTAGATTGACCTTATTTTCCGGCCACAGTGCAGAGATCAGAGCATGAAAACCCAGCCAAAAGGCATTTTCACACAGCTTTTTGTTTGATGCTGTGCGATACCTTAGCCTTAAATAAAGTGATATTTTTCTTTTTAAGAAACAGCTAAACAACAGCAACTAAATTAGTGCTTTTTAAGCTTCACAGCCACCTTCAAAATAGATTAGTATCATTTTCTGGGCTGCTCGTAGTTTGACAGATTGAAATAAGAAATCAGTCTTCTGTATACACACTTAGCTTTCTATTAGAGACAGCTTTCTTTATGCACATCTAGGCTAGCACCAAAGAGGGCACATTTAGTGTTTCTTTTGTCTAAGCAATAAGTTCCTTTCACACTAGCCGAGCTGATAGCGGAAACCTCAGGGGTGCCTTTTAGCGGCGCATCACAGCTCGGTGGCCTTTCATGCAACAGCAATATCGGCTCATCCCGGGGTAATGGGTAACGGCCTCAGAGGCGGCCTGAGATCGAGATCACTTTGAATTATTAATATTCATCCTCGACAAAGGGGCAGGCGCCGCCGGGACTCCCACTCGTCAACACAGCCGAGTGTTCAGACTGTCACCGAGCCAGTGTCAACAGTCGGAGTCAAGCTGTGCTCTCCCACACAGACACACGAACAGATCAGGCACATGCATGGATGACCTTCCGTACCTAAATACAGACCGTGACGAATGCAAGCGCAAAGAGACGGCTGCACACACAAACACACACACACACACACACACACACACAGCATTTTACTGTCGAGGCGGGGCCGTGTGGGCTCCCATCTGTGCACACAGCTCCATTTCCTCAGAGCTGTGCAACCAATCCACAGAAAAACCATAGAGGACATCTCAAACTGCAGGAGCAGGAAATAGTCTCCGTAGTGGTTTTATGGGCTTTCATGCAAAGGCTTCCTGCCGTATCAATCATAATGCGTAGGGATGATCATCAACAGCGCTTGATCTGATTTAGAGCAAACCCTTCTCTGCTTCTCTGTTGTAGTAAAGGATGGAGCAGTCAGGCCGTTTATTCCCTATTTCCTTAAGTTTTAAACTGTGAGTGCAGACATGACATTTATATGAAGAGCATTTCTCTCCACTCTGCATGTCTCTCTGCTTGTTTAACTGCTTCTCATCATCTTCCATCAATTTCAGGCTTTTATTTCTCTCTTCCCATTGATGCCTATACCAGGTACATAACTACTGTAATAGCAACCTCTGTGGCTTTAAATCCCAAAGCATAAATACTGTATATTGTTTCTAATTAGCATGTGTACATGTATTGAAATAGGAATGCAAAGCTTAAGATGCATGACTATCTATGGTCTTAAACAGAAGAATTAACTCGTACTGGAACCTACCCACTTCATATATGGCTCCATATTTCTGCATGACTTATTTTGAGTTGTACCACACGGCTGCTGGAAATATTGGACAGCGCACTGGGAGCTGTGAGAATGTGAGAGCTGTAGAGGTGGACAGGCAGCTGACATTGTGTGTGTGTGTGTGTATCATTGTATGGGGGGGGTGCGGCGGGCTGACTTTAATGGGAGGATGAAGGTGCGGTCAGTGAGAGTTGAGCGGCTGCCCGGTCAGGATGTGGGCCGACGGAGGAGGTCAGTTATTTTTTTCTTATTTTTTTGTCTGTCTTTCAGTGATTGCACAAACAGATGGGAGCTGACATCCTAATATCAACAGGAAACACTCTCGGTTTATCCTCTGCAGGGATATGACATCAACGGGCAACAGGAAAACCCCCCGCTTCATCTCTGTAGGGACAAAGGGATGCAAACGAAGCCTGTCGCTAACCTGCACAGATCTGGAAACACAATAGACCTAATCCAGCATTTATCCTGGTACACAACCGGACCTTGAACCATGTGTCAATGTGGTGTTCAGTTTCTTTTTATGGATCGAGTGTAGAGAAAGTTCTTGCCCGATTTGAGTTTTTGCTCATATCCTTTATTCCTTAACTATTGTACGTCACTGTACATTGTTTTCCATTGAGTTTATCATGTTACAGGGTTTGTTTAGTGTCATTGTAAAACAGGGTTGGACAAGGAAAATTACATTTGTAGTCCCATCAAGAGACCCCCAAAAATCTAATCTATATTATACGTGGTGGATGGGGGATGAGTTAAGGAGTCTCACCGCCAGAGGAGAGAAGCTGTTTTGAAGTCTGGTGGTTCGGCAGCTGATACTTCTGTAGGAAGACAGCAGCAGAGTGAACAGGTTGTGGCTGTGGTGGATGTTGGTTTTTTTTTTTGCAGCCACCTCTTCTCACCAAATCACTGATGCTCAGCAGATGGGTACCAAACAGCCGCTGTAGAGCCCTCCTGCCCTGGGCTGTACACGTCCCCTGTGGGTTTGGAATGTTTCCAGTCAGAATGCTTTCTATTGTTCTGTTAAAATAAATAAAAACTTAGGGTAAGTTTCTCGCCCAAGGATACATCAACATGGACTACCAAAGCCAGGGACCGAAGGTTGATCCTCTGATTGGAGGACAACCCTGCTCTACCACTGAGCCACAGTTACACGCTATTAGAATACAGGTTGTGATCTAACCACCAAAACTGGCTTATTGAAAGCAGCCAAGGAACTGCTTTCAAAATGCAATGTGAGAAATATAGAAATACGGAACTCTGTGGTGTATGTTCAACATTAACAGCTAAGTCTGGTGATATTCTGTGTATTTCTTATCATCATCAAATTCAACGACCATCATTAATAAATTGATCAAAGTAATGTCGGTGTATCAAGCCTGATATCACCAACCAGTCCCCAGAAAAAAGGTTGGCATCGTTTGTTTCTGTAAAACCTACTGATATGTTAAATGTTGACGTTTGTGAACCACAAATATGTTTCATAAATGTGTTTCATATCAGCTACGTATCAAGCAGAAAGGTTTTTCAAAACGAAACTATAGTCTATATTTGTAGGAACCTGTTGCTGAGTGCCACAAACACGTAAGGGAAGTCGTATAGGGAGCGTTAGACAGACACATTGTTGGTTTTTGTCTTTTAATGGAATGTGTTGATGATAGCGACAGAAAGTTTAAAGAGGTGTGATTCACTATAACAAAGTATATTCACTTTAGTATAGTTTTGAGGATTTTTTTGTTTTATGTTTCTTTATTCTTCTACTCCACTAGAATGCAATTTATTGATATAGATATAAAACAGAAAAAAACCATAAACAGAACACTTCATACATATTAATGCAGCAGTATGAACAATACAATAAAACACAACTTCTGTTTGTGCATAAGAAAACTCCACAGGGAGTCCACAATGATCTCTTGGCTTGTCCTTAAACAAATGTGCTTTCAACATGGCAGTTTTGAAATCACAGATGATCTAAGACAAAATAAAATGAGTTTCACCTACATGTGGTTATGTCTCCCAGAAGGTAAAGGCAGAAAGTGTTGAGGATGTCACGTTTGTCCTCACATCCATGACGGACACACTGTGTGAGTCCTGTGCGGGTCATTTCAAGAGCCTATTCTTCATGGTCTGCATGTTGTCTCCACAGGCCCTGCCACTTCATGATGCCAGCATGCAGATGACACAACTCAATACCTCACCGTCCCCCCATATGAGCCCTGTTAATGTCTCTGTGAGAGACAGCAGGCTGCTTCTATGTCATGTATGACAGCGTGTTTTCCCACAGCAGCTCTGTTGTGTCTGTGTATAGATGAGGACGTGGAGGCCTTCTTCAGGAATGACTGGAGCGTCCTGAGGATGTCAGCCAGGGAGAGTGTTCAGCATGGCTGCTACCGCTGACTCTCCTGGGACAGCTTTAATGCATCCACCTGCCACGCGGCAATATGCTATGCACTCAGCAGTCATTCAATCACTGGGCCTGGCCCGCCAGATGGTGTCACCTATGATAAGGCTGATTCACCGCCTGGCGCAGCAGAAAGTTTGGAGCTTTGGGATGATACGCAAACAAACTTAAAGCACATTTCCGAGCTAGAATAAAGATCTCGCCACGCTTCTGCTCTTTTTTTCCTTTTCTTTTATTGCCATTGTTTGCGAGCCAGCATCCGTTTGTTTGTTTCAAGTCGGGCCAAAGCAACAGCGAGAATCCTACCATGTCAGCGTGCAGCTCCTTAACGCAGCCTCGCTGAACAAACGCCCATTGTGGAGCCATGGGCGGTAATGAATTGAAACACCGTGTTCTCCTGCAGGTTAATTGTGCTGATTTGAGTGAATCGGGGGGGGGGGATTTGGCGGCGCACGAGAGCTCGCAACACTTTTTATTACTACTATATTTTCCAGGACATTAATTCTGTGGATTTTCTTTTTTACAGTATGACGTGAAAGCGGAGACGATACAGTGTGCTGGCCTGTGTGAAAGTCATTTGCTAATGAGAGCTCGTAAATAACCCGGATGGCAAGGGCCAAAGTGATTTTGGCTGTGGATACATTTACATAGCTCGCTGGTTGGAATATTATTTTTATTTCCTTAAATTCATCTAAATCGTTTGACTTGTACTGCCGCCTCTGTGTTTATTTTATTAGTTTTTAGAGGTTAAATTTCATCATGTCCTGTGGTAGTAACTTATAAGCTGAATGAATAAGTGGTCCCAATGCACTGGGCGACTGCAGCAGTATTTACAGAATAAATGTGTGATTTATTTCAGGAGGAAAACAAAACACGTGTATCATGGTAGAAACATGAAAGCGCAGCACAGAGGAGTTATGTTTGTCTCTGCGTGTCTTACAAACACTTCTATCCAAGGGACATCTCTGAAGGGCACCATAGACAAACGTTCTCCCTGGTATCTGTCATGTCACAGCGTACGCATCGACTATGAAAAGACGGTGTGAAACAAACAGCAGCTTACACCGTGTCACGTCTGACAGTGATCCAGCGGCCCCCGCGGAGCGTCCGCAAATCCAGAGGAAAAGAAGTGGGAATTTTACAGACACCTGGACTCAGAACAAACTCCGGCGACACTAAAGACACCTCGCCAATCCAATGTCAATACCATTACAGCCTATTTCATTTTCTATAAATAATGCAGGAGTCATATTTCCTATCCGCTGGACCGGGGCCAAGCACATATTTGAGATGTTCCATTGTACACCTTTGGTCGTTTAGTATTCATGGTTGAGCTGATTTCCTTTAGCGCCCGATGCTGGAAGCGCTTCAACGCACTCCGCCCAGTGAGACAGTTCCCTGTGAACGGTAGGGGCCACGCCTGCACCGGTGGTGTTGTGTTCGGCATCAAGCAGGCTTTGAAAACAGCAATCACCGGAAAGGTAATCCCTCGAGAGGTAATTAAATTCACACATATGCAGTCGTATTTATAAGGAGCTGCCCGAGCCACTAAAAAGCATCCATGACATAAGAACACTATAAATGGCTTGTTTTGGAGTACAACAACTCTTAGCTCACACTCGCAATAATCTCCTTCATGTGTTCTGTCTTTGGTGACGTCAAGTGCCTGGCTTTATTGCATTTCTATTTCACTCGTTCAGGGGCTGTTGACACAGGATGTCACTGCTGGTTATATTTGGACACATTTGTTCGGGCGCAAGCTTAACATTCAGGTGGTGTTGTGGAAATCAGTTAGACAGTAAGAAGGAATGTTTCGCATCTGGTTGCATTAATGCAGAATTTAAAGCTACGGTGGCTCTGAGAGCTCTACGCACTGCGACTGAAGGAAACCCTTGCAATGTGAAAGAACACAATCAAATAAAGAAAATGTATCACTACATCTGATAACACATTCTCGCTCCCAACACGCCATATACTGCCGGTTGGTTAGTGGCCTTAAGCCTGAAACGATGACGTTTAAAAAATACATTTCTGTGTTCACAGTCGAACACATTTTGTTACATTTTGTCGTTAGTTAATTATGGAAGTGAAGCAACAAAACTAAAGTTCACTACCCTTAATGAATCCCATTTTACATAACATTACGAAGCAGTCTACTCCTCCTAAAACACATGTAGGTCAATACCTCAACTTTGTTCATATTTGAAGCCAACATGCAAAATATCTTTTTTTCTTTTCTTTAGGAAGTGTTCCCTTACCTTGTCAATGTAGGGTACACTGGGGTCATAAAGGAATGGACATGGTCAGCAACAATACTCAGGTAGGCCGTGGTACTAAGGGGCCCAAAGTGTGCCAAGAAAATATCTCCCACACCGTTACACCACCAGCCTGAAACGTTCATACAAGGCAGGATGGATCCATGCTTTCATGTTGTTTACGCCAATTCTGACCGTATCATCTGAATGTCGCAGCTGATATTGAGACTCATCAGACCAGGCAACCTTTTTCCAATCTTCTATTTTCCAATTTTGGTGTGCCTGTGCGAATTGTAGCCTCAGTTTCCTGTTCTTAGCTGACAGGAGTGGCACCCAGTGTGGTCTTCTGCTGCTGTAGCCCATCTGCTTCAAGGTTGGACGTGTTGTGCGTTCAGAGATGGTATTCTGCATACCTTGGTTGTAATGAGTGGTTATTTGAGTTACTGTTGGCATTTTATCATCTCGAACCACATTTTTGTCCACACAACTGCCGCTCACTGGATATTTTCTCTTTTTCGGACCATTCTCTGTAAACCCTAGAGATGGTTGTGCATGAAAATCCCAGTAGATCAGCAGTTTTTGAAATACTCAGACCAGCCCGTCTGGCACCAACAACCATGCCACATTCAAAGTCACTTAAATCCCCTTTCTTCCCCATTCTGATGCTCGGTTTGAACTTCAGCAAGTCGTCTTCACCACGTCTAGATGCCTAAATGCATTGAGTTGCTGCCATGTGATTGGCTGATTAGCTATTTGTGTTAACAAGCAATTGAACAGGTGTGCCTAATAAAGTGGCCGTTGAGTGGCCATGATTCAAGAATTCATGTTCTTATTATGAAAACTGCAACAGGACTGGTTTGCGGAGGCATACAACAGCAAGGCTGTAATTCTAGCTCTGTAAATGTTGTGCATTTATGAGGACCTTTTCCTCCGCTGGCACGTGATTTGCTGGTTGGCATGCGTGTTTTAGTTTGCAGTGCGTTAAGCTGTCAGGGCCTCTGTAAATAGCAGATATATGTGTGGATAGCATAGACCTTCTAACGACAACAGCATATAGGAATTGATTGATGTCAACACAGAAAACGCGCAAATGACAAAACCGGTCGAGGCCCACCTTTTTTTTTTTATCCTATTATGTTTCAAGGTCATGATATGAGATCGAGCTAAAATTGATGTGTCCCCTACAGATATACGCTGAGTGTAACCTTGTCAAAATGATGTACAGGGCGTTGCATGCATGAACATGTACCTCTAACTGTGTGACATGCATTCTATATACCTATAAGGCCATATACCAGGCTCACAGGGACACATTTGGAAATCAGGAAAAGTCCATAAACTCCAACATGAATACAACACACCTGGCTGAGTCACGTGCCACAGCGGCAGGCCGTTCAGCCTTGGAGTGAGGATTGCTATTGGTCGGGTTGCAGTAACCCAGAGAGTCAGAGAGTCGGTGCTTATTATCTCCGCCCAGACACTGTTTCTCCCCACTGCTTGCCCCCCGACGACCACGCCTGTTCCGTCCTTCGCCCTCCCTGTCCTCCTCGTATCTCAAACGTTCAGCCGCCTCCACGATGCCGCCCTCCCTCCCTGCTGTGCCACTGCGCGTCTCCAGGAGAGGTGGGGGAGACAGCTCTCCGTCACGGCGAGCCATATCACACTTTAAGTGGCATTTTAGCTTGATACTTGATCAGCCAAATATCAGTATGAGCTTTTCCATCTCATCCATAATTCACCTGCGGGGGAGTCTGCTAAGAATAGAAGGCTCTCTGTGCTCACAGCAGAGGAGCGAGGGACGCAGAGAGGCAGCAAGGAGGGAGGTGACATGACATGGATATGGAACAGGTACAGTTCAAACTGTAGTGCAGTATATTAGGGTGCTGTATAGTAGGAATGTTAACCCCAAGATTCATTAAAATACTAATTTATATGGATTCTTAGGACAAAAATATGATATTCGCCGTCACAAATTCTGCCACGATATTTGCCATTCTATATTATTTGATTAAGGCGCCTGTGATTGATCTGACATGATATATGTCCATTTAACACAATCATTATTAACTCCCAAAAAGCTAAATCTGATTTGAATACTGTAGTGCTGGGCTCTGTAGAAAGGAGGTGGGCTTGGATGAAAATGTTAACAGACGAGCCATTGGAATTTCAAAGGCGTATCTTTAAGAAGAAGATATGTTTTAAAGTGGCCCTATTATGCTTTTCCACTTTTTCCCTCTTCTTTAGTGTGTTATATATATATTTGTACATGTAAAGGTCCATAGGGTGTAAAACCTGAAGTCTAAACATAAAAGGAGTTACCCTCCCTCTAAGAAGCACTGCTCCTGAGCTGTCTGAAACGACTCCATTGAATTCTCTCCTTCTCCTTCTCCTTACGGCAATCCAAGATGGCAACAGCAAAATCGCCAAACTCGAGGCTTCAAAACATCAGTCAACAAACCAATGGGTGACATCTCAATGACTTTGATCCTTACACTCCCAATATATTGCAGCCTGTATATCTAATTATTCTTCTTCATTGTTCAAAGACATTCAGCAGGTCATGTTCCCCTTTTTTTAAATAGAAAAGAGAAGAGTGTGTTCTAAACTGAACCCATCTTCGCTCTCTTTCCTGTCCTATTGTGTCATAACTTGGCTTCATCACTCAGGAAACAAACAATTAGACAGATATAGATGAGACAAAATCATTGTTTTCGCTCCCAACATTGTTCTGTCCTTCCTCTCTGGCCATGCGATCAGCCAGAGTCCCATCACTCAGCTCAGCCAATTTCATATCTTGCACACACATTCTCTTGCAGGATGCGACTTTTGTGAACTCTGAAGTATACAGATGGATTGTTTGTCTACCTAAAAGAGTCTACTACATCGGCGGCCAAGAACTGCATACACAAGGGGCACACGTGATGAGACAGGGAGAGACAGCTCAGTCCCTGAGGGCCGTTCTGCTCTTGTCCACTCAGACGCTCCCTTTCCAGGGTGACGATATGGACAAATCTTACCATTAATCTGTTTGGACGAGATGTCAGTCTAAGCGTGACACATCGGTCCACTTCGAGGCTTGGGGAAAGTCTGACAAGACATCAGCTTTCAGACTCCCAGATGTCTTTGGCCTTTTTCCTGTTTCACCCGGGGGGCACGTGACCTTTTTTTTTTTTTTGAGCTGCACACACTCTATTCTTAGAGGCTACAAAAGGCTGACATATGACCTGAATAAAAATGCATATCTGCTCTCGGTCCTGCAGTGTTGGCTGAGAGAGTCCCTCTGACTGTAAAACCCTCTCATCGTCTCACAATGTCTGAATCAGCACCAAAAGGCCATGGACTGACCACACTGCTCTCCCAGTTCAACATTCCAGCAGCAGGACAGGGAAAGTGACAGATTGTCCCCTATGCAAATAGGACGGAAAGGGGATGAGGGAGACTGTGAAAGGGTCTGTCTCTCCGTGATGGCAAATAAATAATATGAAATAAGGGGAAGGTTTTGGGAGGAAGTTAGCCAGGGAGTGCGGAAAGTTACCCAGTCAGTTCTTAATTCATGCATACCAGCGACATAATGTGACAGTAATGTAATTTGTTCTGGGCATAAAGCCCAGTCGCACTTATCAAGCAGTTACAGGCCTGATTTGTCTCTTTACCCCTCCTCTCAGGCCACCATGCGCTAAAGAGGGATTTTTCATGCTCCTCGCCGGTTCGGAGGACGGCACCCTTATTAGATGCGACTGCATGATAATGAAACGGCGTAATGCAATGTCAGAGCGGTTGACACGACACAAAAGGCTAAGGCTGGTGAAATTCCTAATCAGCTCAAAATGTCACAGGGCTCACCTTGGGTCTGAATCACAGCCGCGGGCAGATTGGTTCTCCACATCGATGTCAACCTCAAGGATGCCTCTCCTCTTTGGTCTGTCTCCCAGAGTCAAAGTCACTCTGACTCCTGACGTACTCCCTTCTTTCTCCTTTCTTCCCTCTCTCTCTCACACACACATTTGCCTCGATTTGAACAGCACAGTTAGCTGTTTACAGTTTTAACCATATGTGGATAATTTACTACTTGAAATTCTAGAAATTGGTAAAAAAAAAATGGTGTCTTGAGTTTGGACAGACAAAAACAGGCGTCTTAATTCTAGCCAGAAAATGTCCAATTTATCCATCTGTAATGACAGCTATTACTAGCATATTTCATGAGCAGTAGCTAGCCAGCTTGTTTAGCTAACGTTAGCTCCATAAACAAAAGGGACAAAAATTATTTCTTTAGCTGACGTTTAGCTCCTTTTAGGTCCTTATGTTTAAAATATGAAAACTGTAAAAGAGTCCTAAATATGAAGTTGGGGGCTATACATACATTTTATTGTGCAAACAGACTGAGGCTAAAGCTACATGACCTGTGCAAAAAGTCAGCAGCACTCTTACTAGCTTATGAGCTGTGTAAGAAGACGCGGAAGTAAATAATTCACACTCATCAGGGTTTTTAAAAGGTGTTTAAAAGTTTAAATTCTTGTTTCTTTCTTTTCTAAGTGATGTATCAATGCATCATTAATTATAATCCAATAGTTTACTATATCTTATTCTAAAATGGGCCTTTCTGCAAAATTAGGACTATTATTGTTGGTATTTTAAATATATTTTAAAACTTCGTACTTTTTCTTTAGTACGATGTTCATTGCAGGACTTTCACTTGTAGTATAGTATTTTTACACTGCAGTATTGCTACTTCTACCAAAGTAAAAGATGGTAATGGTCCAACACTGGTAATACTGTAAGTCAGATAGCCAGGCATGCTAACGACTGCCTATTAAGTTACAGCAGATAGACAGACTGGTTCATCTGTTCCTCACACAAAGACATCTGGAGGAATCTAAAGCTTGAAAGGCCTACCATGCTGTTGTTATGGTCACTCAGATTTGACTGTTCTGGATTTACTGAAATTATCATTTATATACATTTCTTGTCAATCATTTAATTTAAAACTTTAAACTGTGCATGTTCACTATAAGCTTAATATTTTCCACACTATTAAAAAGAGCAGGCAGTGTTCATTTTCTACTAAGCTGATTAGCAGAGACCAAAGACACAGGGTTTCTGTAGTGCATTTATGCACTTTCTCTCAGTTCAGTAGTTGAAAAGCTCTCGAAGGAGCTGGTGCAGTAAACGATGTAAGCAATTTACAATAGCTCAACATCCCCTCCACTCTACTACAAATATGTGTTTTCTTGCCATACAGAGTTTGCCTTAGGGATGAATTCAGCTTGTACATACCCTCCACCCCCCTCCACAATGAAAACCCCTGTGGAGAAAACTACTTTCATCAGTCGCTAATATGAGATCTTTGGGATGAGCATGCTGAATAATAACTAGACAATTCACCATGAACACTTGTGTAGAAGCCAGTTCACTTTGGACTGCTCTAATGTAACAGAAGATCATGTTATCGCAGCACTTGAACACGGTCTGTTTATTTTATTCAACCCTCGGACCCAATTCATGTACGCGGTCTTGGCGCAGCACTACATCACACCTCATTAAGTACCAAATCTGGATCTGGTTATTTGTCCGGCTACACTTCTGTGCCCAGGCTGCTCACTCCCAAGCAGAACAACAGCCAGCTCACTTTGCAAGTCTACAGCAGTGCCTTCAATGGCCCACTGGTCACTGCGGATGTAATTTCAGGGTAAGAGTTAGGACAACATATTCTTTGAGCTGAAAAAACAGCACTGGCACTTTGGCTTTTCAAAAACTGGAGGTTATTTTTTGTCCAACAGTGGTCATATCCTATTTACAGAGGAAAGAGCGTCCAAACTAAACCATGAAATATCTTAATAAAACAGCTTCTAGGGTAAATGTAAGGTAATGTCTCTTTTAATTCTCCTTTAATCACCATTTAAATCATTTTTTTGTGTTAAGATATATTACAGTAATGCTTTTCTAAATAAGAAAGGGTGTTGTACAGTGTGCTAAGCAGGCCTAACAATTTTCAATAGCTTACAAAAGCAATGTTCTAACTTTGATTGCTGCGAAAGACAAACATACACCTCTTTATGTAAATGTTATGGCAATTTTTCATGTTGGATACTGTCAATAAAAGTCAAAACGTCCAAATTACTAAAAAAGGGCCGGCCTAGTAATATTTCTGCAACAGAGGGATACAAACACCTCCAAAGAGATGCAACATCTATACAAAGATATGCAAAACGAATACAAAGAGATGCAAACAACTTCCAAGAGATACAAAACAAAAACAAAGCGATGCAACTGACTACAAAGAGATGCAAACAACTACAAAGTGATGCAAAAAAGAGATAACAACTGCAAAGAGATGCAAAATATATACAAAAGATGCAAAACGAAATGTAAAAGAGATGCAAACAACTTCCAAGAGATACAAAACAAAAATAACAAAGAGATGCAACTGACTACAAAGTGATGCAAAAAGAATAAAACAAAGATTCAAATGACCCCAACAAGATGCAAACAACTAGAAAGAACATTATCCTTTACTGTTAGAATTAAATGATGCAAAGAGATCCAAATGACTACAAAGATGCAGAGGACTTAAGATAGTTGCTAAATTGATACAAAGAAATGCAAGTTGACCATATAGAAATGCAAAATGATAACAAACAATAACTATATAACAAACTATAATACAATAGCAGAATTCTGTCATGTTTCTGGCAAAACCGGTAATGATGTAAAGCTAACCAAAAACTTCAACTCGGCTTGATGCCTCCTGGTTGCATTTTGCTACATAAGTTAAAAAAATATACAAAAATGCATTATTATATATGGAGGGTGGAGGATGAATTTAAGAATATCACAGCCAGAGGAAAGAAGTCTGGTGGTTCGGCAGCTGATACTTTGTATCTCTTTCCAGCAGTGGAGGGTTGTGGCTCAAATCCTTTGAGCTCTTTGCAGAGTCTTTCGCAGAGTCCTCCTGCCGTGGACCCTGAACATCTCATGCCAATTGGTAATGTTTTTACAGCCAGGATGTTTTTTATTGCTCCTCTGTAAAAGTGGACGAGAACTTGGCACAGGAATTTTGCCTTCTTAAGCTTCCTTAAGAAATACAGCCGTTTATGAGCTTTCTTCACCAGGATGGTGATGTGTGAAGACCATGTCAGGTTGTTTGTGATGCTGATTCCCAGAAACTTAAAGCTGTTCCACCTCAGCTCCTTTGATATAGACAGTGTGTGTTTTTGCCTCCTTTCTTCTAAAACCTTGGTTTTATGTCACTGTTTCATAAAGCCTTCTTTGGAAAGGTTTTGCAAACTAGTATCAGCTACAAAAACCACATTGGATACCTGTTTGTCTATGTATACTCTACCTGACCCTTTTGAAAAAATATTATTAAATAAATAGTTCTCTACCGAATAAATTATGAATACTGATGATACAATTTTATAGGAGATTTACTAGAAGAGAAAAAAGTGTCCAAGGGCAAAATACGCCTGTGATGTAGCTTCAGAGGAAACGGGACACTCTCTTCTTCCTCCATATTGTTACACGCTTCAACTCGCCGCTGTCATCTTCAATGCCAGCGCTCACTCCTGCACACCTGAACCAGATCATTCTGGAGCATTATCCAGTCTCTTCGTGCCTGGATAATATGTATTTCACTTTTGATTGAATGACTAACAGCCATTACTTTAACATCTCAGCAGCGATATTATGTATTCCATGTCTAAAAATAGCTTTTAATACACTACTCTCAGCCAACCTTAGCAAAACAATTAAATACCACCCATGCAAGCACATTCACTTGTCAGGATCCTGTGCATGTAGCAGGAGTATTCAGAGAAAAATGTATTCATAGTCAAAAATGAAACAAGTCAAACAGTGTGACATCCTTCCTCCAGTACTGTAATAGTTTTTAAAAATGCTAATGTTTCCTGCAAGTGGTGCAGAGAGAGTCGCTCCCAAACGCATGGCCGAGGCTTAGCTTAACAGAATGGCTGGGATGTAATTTCAGCTCTACACTGGGGAGCTGTGCAGCCAGGAGCGGAGTCTTAATTCCACAAAGCACTGGCCTTGCAGCACTTTCCTCCCTGATTGATACCGCTATTGGACTGGTCTGGTTAGCCAGTGGAAACCTACATAAATTCCAGGCCCGCCTCATCGTTAAGCCTTGTAGCCCGGGAAATAAAATTAGCTGTGTCCAATTTTGGAAAGGACTGCATAACGCTATAAATAACAATATACAGTAGGTGATAATGGAACAAAGATGGAATAAAAAAAAAAAAAGAAATACAACTTCTTATTGGTTTATGTGAGGGGGGGGGGGGGGGTATTTATTGAGTAGCTTTTACTAATATAATCTACAATTGTGATATAATAATTAAACAGTTATTGCTTGGGCATTATTCAGGCAATTTGCTTTTGTTGTCAGCACATAAGGTCAGCGTTTAAGCACCGTCTGAACTCTGTTACACACACCAAAGGGTCCATCACCGGGGAAGTGACTGATGACCAGGCCTTTTTGCAGTGTTCTCCTGCCTATCTATCTATCTATATATATATATATCTATATATATATCTATATATATATATATATATATATATCCTGGCCCAGCGGTTTGCTGAGGGCCAGGATGGCTGAAGCTGCGGCTACAGCGAGGCAGAAACGGCTACTATTCTTAATGTCAAATGAACATGTAAGCGCACTTCATCATTTGCGACTGCTCCCTTATTGCTAAATCCCGAGGAGGCCGGCTGTGCCTCCTTTTCTCCCTTCAGACTATGTTCGGTTTCAACCGAAATCCTGCTGAGGAGGACGGAGGCAAAATAAATGACATGTCCAACATCTCCCTGTTTAGGTATGTTTTCACAAAGCCCTTTGTGTGTGTCTGTGTATGTGCGTGTGTGCGTGCGTGCATGCGTGGAGCTATGTTTGTCTCTTGGTATCCTCCCTCTGCAGACAGGGCCCTTTCACTCACCAGCATGTGTTTCTGATTACTGTCCTGCATTCCTCTCTCCCTCTCTCCACGATTGGCGGCCGGAGTGTCACGTCTCTCTGCGACTGCTGCCGATGGTGCGGTGTCCCATGAAGCCACAGCGCATGGTGAAGCTTCCCATGACCGTGTCTATTTGTCTGTCAGGGAAGGCTCCATTGTTAAAAGACGGTAATGTAATAAGCTGACCCCTTGACCCCAAAGTAGCTGCCATGCAACCGTCCTTTTCATGCCGGATGATATGTTAAGTGTGTCCAGGACAGCTTGTCAACAAACACGTAGGGGAGGCCAATAAACGGCGTGCGCTGCGGTTGTTTTAACCCCAGCAGGGCAGAGCACATTCATCACAGTTAAGGCAGCGACGATGATGAGGTGTTTGGTGGTTGGGCTCCAAATAGCTGGTAATGGAGCTGCAGTTCTTGGAGGTGCTGGTTCCATTTTTGAATGCAGATAGTTGTCTGGCAGATGCAGAGGAGGCAAACAGAGTCTACAGCATGCTCCCTGTGAGGCTCTACTGAGGCACAGCAGTGCTCGTAGCTAAATGCTATCGTCTGTATGACAACATGCTCACCGCGAAAAAAGGGGCACAGCACCAATATTTTCTACATCAAGTTGAGTTTAGTTGTGACCAGGAGTTGCTCTCAGCTGTGAAAAAAAAAGTATGCTGTTTGGGTTTCAGCAGTAATGTTTTAACAGAAAGGTTTGGAGTTGGAAAGAAATAAGCATTAGGAGACTGGGGAAGTCTACTGAAAGATGCCATTGACATGCATTATGCCCGAGCCTGCATGAGCAGAGTGTCATGGCTGGAGTTGCTGTTGCTGCTGCCAACCCTTCTTTCTATGAAGAGTTTTCCTTTCATAACAGCCAGAGTGTTTGTTTCATTTCAGTAGAAATGTGTAACGGGTGGTGTGTGGACCTAAGTGCAGTACAACCAGGAGACAGAGTAAAGTTCTGGAGCTGTAATTCCGGATGAACCTCCGGTAGAAGTTGGCAAACCCCAGGAAGCATTGTAGCTGTTTGCGGGAATCAGGAGAAGACCAGGACGTGACAGCGGCGACCTTTGCGGGGTCCATCTTGATGTTACAGCCGGACACAATGTAACCCAGGAAAGAAACAGTGGACACGTGGAAATCGCATTTCTCAGCCTTAACGAATAGAGAGTTCTCCAGGAGATGTTGCAGGACAGACTGGACGTGGTGAATATGTTCCTCCTTGGTTTTGGAGAAGATAAGGATGTCGTCCAGGTACACAAAGACATGTCGGTCCAACATGTCCCGGAGAATGTCATTGACCAAGGTCTGGAAGACGGCGGGGGCATTAGTCAAACCGAAGGGCATCACTAGGTATTCGTAGTGCCCCTTCGGTGTGTTGAAGGCTGTCTTCCATTCATCTCCTTCTCGGATCCGAACCAGGTGATAGGCGTTGCGGAGGTCGAGCTTAGAGAATATGGTGGCGCCTTGGAGGAGCTCGAATGCAGTATTGATGAGGTAAAGGGTAGCGGTTCTTAATGGTGCTTTCATTCAGGCCACGGTAGTCTATGCATGGTCTGAGGGTCTTGTCCTTCTTCCCCACGAAGAAGAACCCTGCCCCTGCAGGAGATGATGAGGGACGGATGAGTCCAGCTGCGAGAGAGTCGTTTATATATTCATCCATCGCCTCCCTTTCAGGCACGGACAGGGAGAATAGACGACCCTTGGGAGGAAAAGTGCCCGGATGAAGGTCGATGGCGCAGTCATATGGACGGTGAGGAGGCAGGGACATAGCTTTGGATTTATTGAATGCCTCCTTGAAGTCGTGGTACCCGGTCGGGACCCACGTGAGTTCAGGCGTGGAGTTGACAGCAGCAGGAACCTGAGGGGCGGCGGCTTGCTTCAGGCAAACAAGGTGGCAGGAAGAGCTCCAGCCTCGGAAAGCCCCCGTAGCCCAGTCAATGTGGGGGTTATGTCGACGTAACCATGGATACCCCAGGATGAGTGGAATCCGGGGAGACTGCAGGATGTGGAAGGAGATGGTCTCATGATGGTTGCCGGACAGAAGCATGTGGATTGGGACGGTTTGATGCGTGACGGTCCCCAGGAGATGACCGTCGAGAGCGCTGGCAGGGACCGAGCGAGGAAGAGGGATCAGTTCAATCCCCAGCTGTAGAGTGAGTCCCTCGTCCATGATGGACGCGTCTGCTCCGGAGTCCAGGAAGGTGGAGATAGTCTTGGGACCCCCGGGTAGAAGTAACTTGGAGTGGAAAAGCGGCCTCTGACAGAAGGAGGGTCGGAAAACGGCTCGGCTCACCAGCACCTCCTTAACTACTGGCGAACCTGGGCTTTTACCGGACAGTTTGGAACAAAATGGCCGGCCTGACCACAGTACATGCACAGGTTGTGCCTGCAGCGCCGGCAGTGGTGTATAAAGTACCAAAAGCCATACTTGAGTAAAAGTAAAGATACCTTACTGGAAAATGACTGTCACCTATTAGAATACTACTTGAGTAAAAGTCTTAAAGTATCTGATATTTACTGTACTTAAGTATCAAAAGTAATTTTCTGATATTAAATGTACTTAAGTATTGAAAGTAAAAGTACAAGTAAATGCTGTTAATAAAAAAGCAAAGGGTTAGAATTTTGAGAATTATGAAGTTTATTCTTTTAAGTGCTGTGGCCACCATGACCAAGGACAAGGAGGTACAAACAGAGACAGCAGCCTAACATACACCATGTATAGTTAAATTAGAAGATCAGACACCTGTCTCCCCCCCTCCCCCGCCAAATATATACTCCAATCCTGTGGGAAACACTGCTAGATATCTTAACAGGTTTATGCTAATTATGATAACTAAACATTAACGTTGCGGCTCATGGGATTAATCTTAATTTACCTCAATGTGTTTCCTGGGGTTGGATGGGGAGTTTTTGAATGCCAATATTTCAGTAGCTTTGGGTAAGCATAAGAGGCACTTCATCCGGTACGAAGAATCTTTCACTCCAACAGAAGAAAACATTTCTCGCAAATATGGCCACGGGTGTTGGTCTTCGTCACCACCGTCGTTTGTTGCGGGAGTAGCAGGTGCTTCCATTTCTGCTTCCATCATGAAATCAGTCATCGTAGAGTGGAATTCTACTCTTGTAGTCGCTCGCTAGCTAGCATCCTGGGAATCAAAAAAACGTGGCTTAGAGAGCACTTGTTTGGAATTGCGCATTAACGTGATTAACCAATGATTTAACTTGCAAGCTAGGACCACTGATTCGCCAAACCTGCTTGCTTGCAGTCTGTGTTCCACCAGTCCCCGACATTGGTCTCATGATTCATTTTTTTTCTAAAGATAGATTTGATTTTGTAGCGAATAACGAAGGTTTCAGGGGAAATGTATCGGAGTCAAAGTATCAGTTTTCTTTGCAAAATGTAGTGATGTAAAAGGGAAAGTCAACAGAAATATAAATAGTAAAGTAAAGTACAGATATCCAAAAAAACGACTTAAGTACTATACACCACTGGGCGCCGGTCATGCTCCTCGGTCGAGAGTCTGGTGCATCCCACTTGCATGGGCTCGGTCTCTCGATGATGGAATACGCCACCCGTGCTTCCTCGGTGGCGAAGGTGTATGACTGTAACACGAACAAAATGGAGCAGTTCGTCAGAAAAGCATTACAGCCCTCAGGATCCCCAGCGTAACGTTCCGGCTCGCCGACTCGGACCTCCGAGACCGGCGGTGAACGCGCTGGTAACAGCTCCGGGTGAGTCGTAGCAGATGGTGGCGAGAATCTGGGTGAGGGCCGCCGTGAGTTGTTGAACCTGGTGCGTCAAGGCAGTCACAGCCTGTCTCTGGTTCACTAGGGCCTGATGAACCTCGGCGGTGGTGGCGGCGAGCTGGGTCCCATGTCTCTGGATTGCCTCCTCCATAGACGCCAGTGGCAAGGTGTCGTGTGCTGGATCCATGTTCTGGCCAGATCGTACTGTAACGGGTGGTGTGTGGACCGAAGTGCAGTACGACCAGGAGACAGAGTAAAGTTCTGGAGCTTTATTCAAAGCCGAACAAACAGCAGACAGACAGGCAGGAGATAACTCACGGGCATATTCCACTCGAGAGCGCTGATCCGTCAGCGGAGCAGGCAGACAAAAACCAAGAGGAGCAAAGGCTAAACTCGTGGTCGGGGACAGAAGGCTGAGTCGGTTAACCGGGGCAGAGGCAAGGTAGGAATACCGTGGTCGGGGACGGAAGGCTGAGTCAGTTACCAGGGCAGAGGCAAGGCGGAGAAGTCCAAACAAGCGGGGTCGGCAACGGGAAGTCAGTCCGGGGAATAATGCTGGAAGGTCTGGCATAATGCGGAGAACGATCTGGCAGCGAGTGTGTGTGAGACTGGGGTATTTATACTGAGGTGAGTAGTGCAGCAGAGTGAGCAGGTGAGAGTGGCCGTTTCTCAATAAGTGAACTTCTCTGTACTTGTGTCCTCGTGAACTTGTGAAATGTCATCTAGCGGCCCAAGTACTGTTCCAATACACAAGTTCGCATTCAGCCAAGTACGGTCCAGATACCCGGATGTGTCCTCGCTCCGCCCATTATATCGGGGATGCATCGGAGTAGACTTGTGTGGACTTTGGACAGCCAAGTATCCCAGAATGCATTTCACCAGCAAACAAGAGACGACAGTGGCGGAGACGACTCACAACTGTCAGTTATCATTGTCTAAATACTGCTGTTGTTGTGTAACGGAATTTAGTTTTAACATTTTTTTAAGCGAGAATGTAGTTGTTAAGACTTAAAATATGCGGTCAATTTATCAAGATAGAGCCTGTTTGAAAAAAGCGCCGACGTTTGTCGGAGATATGAGAGGACCAGAGAGGAGACCGGGCGGTGATGCTCATGCAGCCCGCTGACAGCAGCCTGATCTCGGCAAGGCCTCTCCAGATGTGCCGCTGGCTCCGGTGTCTCTGTGGTTGTGGTTGCAGATGTAACACAAAATATATACATATTAATATTTTAATATTTTCTAAATGAAAACGAAAAAAGGCAGGGTTGTGTTTTATATCATATTTCGTTTTATTGTCAATATATATGACTGAAGATAACCGGAGTAGGCGGGACCGACGAGCTGAGTTGGTGACGTCGTGACGTTGGTGACGTCATCAAGTTCGCTGCTGTTCCAATTGCAAAATGACCGTACTGCGTCCTCCCATCCTCGGGAGTTTGTACTCCCGAGTCGAACTATCCAAGTCTGAACTTGCAAGTTTGCAAGTCCACACTTGACCATACTTGGTATTGAGAAACGGCCAGTGATTGTGCTGATGAGGTGGGTGTGGCAAACAGGCGCACTGCATGAGGCTGATTAGGTGAGTGAGGGAGAGTGTGGTAAGAGAGCGGGGGCTGGGCTGTGAGCTGAGAGAAATAGACAGAGTGCAGGAAGAGTGAACAGGCGTGACTGTGACAAAATGTTATTCTTTTTTTTTCAGTTTGGACAGAAAAGGTTAAGAAGCCTGTGCTCAATTGTAAATAATAACAATTCACGATTCAAAAGTGGTACTATAAATTTATAGAGCCGTGCAAATCACAACACCGTCCTGCAAATATTTCACAATAAAAGCCTTATGTTTAAAAATAAGTGGTTTCTGTCCACAGGAAGATGCAGAAAGAGGATTTTTATTTTGAAACAGAGACAGAAAGTGTTTTAAAAAATAATTATTAACTTTTTTTTCATTTCTGCAATGTTTTGTGTATATACAGCCATTAAAACCATTAATTTGATGATATAACATCAATAAATTGTCAAAACACAATTTTTCCTTTTTTTTGCTCTGAACCTGCAGCACAAAGAATAAATAGGTGAGACCTTGAATCTCTGAAAAGAAGAGTAGCTGACAAGCAGTTGGGTTGCACCAGACCCCAAAATAAAAAAAATAAAAAAAAAGGTTTTCAACTCGATGACAGAGCGTTATGGATACTATGAGGTTGTTCTTAGGCACACAGCTTCCAGCTCAATGATACCATCAACATGCTATCAAGCTCACTGCGTTACCATGATGTTAATAATTTCCCTGGTACAAATTTCTTTGCCAATCTATCACAGATCCAAGCTGCACACTGGTCTCGGAAAATCCTTGGAGTGCTATTGACCAATTACATCACTCACATGGTTACATAACTGTGTAACACTGCGTATTTTCACACTGTAGAATTTAATATCCGATTATTTATATTGAGTTGAGGAGCAGGTTGCGTAGTTCCTCCAATTCTGATACTACAACTGCAGTGACATTTAGAAGCGGGGTTATTATTTTCAGATCTGCTGTTACCGACTGCGGCTGCAATGCAAATAAGCTGATCGAAATCCCACCACCATCCAATATTTAATACTCAAGTCGTGCCAAAGTGAACAGTTCAATGGCGGAGGCATCTTGGAAGGCACACACACACACACACACACACACACACACACACACACACACACACACACACACACACACACAAAAAAAAACATGCAGATATTATTTTTTCTTTCCTATAAAACAACACCTCCCAGGGTCACACGTCGCCTGCAGCGCTTGGCATTCCAGGCGAGGCCAGACCGCCCTACTAGACGGAGCAGGTCCCACCGCAAGGTCGACGCACGTGGGCGCTCAGTTTCACGGTGAATACAAAATGTAAGAGCGCATCCAAGCCCTGAGAGATGAGACAGGACATTAAAGCTACAGTCCCCGGAGGGAAGGAGGAAGACGAAGACGGCAAGGAGGGAAGAACACCGAGGGAGAAAAAAAAACAGGTGGCAGCACTTCAAAGCAGGAGAGGTTTATGAATTATGGGAGATAATGTGACTGCTGACTTGTGTAGGGTGTCCCAGCAGTGCTGGGTATCATTCTTTAGGGACGGTATAACTCTACTTCTTTCTATTCTCCTCCTTTTTTCTTCTTTTTACACAGCAATAAATAATAGACATTTCCGTGCTATCTCAGGAGTAAAAATAATATCTAATATCTAAAAAAATATTATTTTTTTAGATAATGAAATAATTTCCTCTTTCTGTAGACTGAATTAAGTGACCAGCAGCCAAAGACAATTAAGTGACTCATTCCTCACAAAAGAAATGTAATACACTCCTTATCGACATAATTCAATTGCAGGCCATTAATGCTACTGGAGGACCAATCATTTGTCTTGGATAGGCTTTTTTAAATAAAGGTCATTTCAGAGAATCACAGTTGAAAGGCTGAAATTGGAGGAGAATCATGATGTGGGCAAACACAATGAAGTGTGTGTGAAGACGGAGTATTGTTCTGATGTGAAAGTACCGTGTGGATGTCACTGATGAGATTCCATGTGACTCCAATTTTCATTGTATACAGCCAGGGGCGCCGCTAGGGATTTTGGGCCCCATGAAAAGAATCTTTACAGGGCCCCCAACACAGCGGCAAAATTTTTTGATGCTATTTTACATACAATTATGCATTTTAATGGTATTTTTGAATCATTACCATATTTGTGAAAGAAGAACAGCATGACAGTTGACATGTACAGTAGCTGAATACAATGGAAGTCATTTATTTGCTGCAATTACTGTGACTCCATGAAAAAATTTATAATCAGTGGAGAGAAAAAAAATCTCAGCAAAAACAAAAACGCCATCAGAATACAAAATGGCCATATATGATTTCTCATCATTTAAGTAGAACTTAATATATGAAAGAATGGCAAATATGTCTATAATATAACGTTGCCGACTGAGTCAAGCTTCCTTTTGCAACCTTTCAATCACTGGTCCTTGCTCAACTCTTCTCACCAAAAGCCCAACGCCGAGCCTTCTCATGTGCAAAATCACTTAGGTCTTTGAAGTCTTTCTAGCCAACTGACTCTGACAGATGGAGAATCTTTCCTGAGACATTGATCAAATAGTTTTTTATCATTTTTAGTTTACTGAACGCAAAGCAACAAACTGAAGCAAAATGTGCACACTGTGAAGCTTACAAATTGCATTCAGGAGTTCATTGTTGGCTGATGTTTAGGTGTCTTACTTGATTTTCAAAATCAGGAGTAAGATCACTAGAATACTGGATGTCACTGATGAGATTTTGCCCTCACTAATCTGCCCAACTTTCAGAACAGCAGAAAACTCCATATGTGCAATGCTCCAAGTTTTACTGTCCATTGTATAAAACACAGTGTTCCAAAACACTGTTTCTGAACACTGTGGGCTTGCAATGATTACTGACTGTGAGCATGGCTTCAATAGACTGAAGGATTAAAGTGGGGAACGATGAGTTTAGTCTTTAGGTTTATGCCCTATAATTGTAGGGATGCACCGATCTTACTTTTTCAGTCAGATACTGATGCCTGGGCTTTGGGTGTCAGCTGATATCGAGTACCGATCCAATACCAGTGTTAAATTAATAAGCCGTATGCCTCACTGTGTCACACTTGACTTTTAAATTGCTTTCTATCTTTGTAAAACAAAATGTAATAAATAAATAAATAGATAGATATAAATGTACTGAGTTGCTTTTTATTCTTAAAAAAATGTAAAACAAATTAATCTTACACCAACAACTTGGTAAAAAGTATTTGACATTAACAGCAAATCACAATTCGAGTGTAAACCTTTTTTAACATAGAATTGAATTGGATAAACCCTCCCCATTGTCACCGATAGCCACTCTTGGTATTTGAGTCAGTTCTGGCCTAGCACTTTGAGCTAAGTGCTACTGTCAGCATGCTAACATGCTCACAATGACAATGCTAACATCCTGATGTTTGACAGCTCTTGGGCTTTTGTGCTCAATCGACTTTGGCTATCTTGAAACCACATAAAGAGTGAGTTCCCCGGATTCTGGCAATGTGTGTATGGTTATATTTACATTTTATGGCGTTATGACTCTAAGTAGAAGTGGTGTGACACTTGAAGCAGTGCTTCAATAATGTAACAGGATTAACAAAAACACACTGCAAATATTGGAATTCTGATTGCATCTGTTCAGAGTGCATTCTCTTTTCTTACCTGAGTAGTGGATTTGTTGTAATTTACGATTCTAATGTAAAACCAGGTTTTCATGAACGATGAAATCATTAGCTGTAATAGTTATTAGTGGTTCACTTACAAATAATGCTTAAATGCTAAGAGAGCTATGAATGAATTTTCCGCTCTGAGCTGTACAGCCGTTTCTCAATACATTGATTTGTTGGTGTATTTGTTTAGCGTGTCTTGTACAGTTGTTTATGATTTCCTAGCCTCGGCTCTAAAGTGGGAACTCTCCATCATGAACAAACATCCATTATGCTTCTCTATAGCAGCTTGGAGCTTTAACTTTGAAGGATATTTCTAATCCTCTGTGAACGTGCTGCAAATGTGTTCATAAATCTTCTGCTGAGACTTGAAGCCCAACTCTAAGGTTACAATAAATAGTGGTCTTAAAATATTTACAGAGGTTAGAAAGCATTTGTTGCATAAATGATGAAGATGCAATATAAAAGACAATGCAGGGCATTTATTTTTACTCCATCCAGTATAGTCTAATTTGTATTTCCACATCGGCCTGTCTCCTGGTGATACTAGCGGAGATTAGATGAGGATAATAGATGATAAATGAAAATAATAGATAATTCTAATAAATAAATAAGTAAATAAATCTTTTTTTCTCCATTTGCTTCTTTTTCTATTTTAACAGTTTATGGGTATTCTGGTTTAAGGTTTTACCACATGAAAAACCTAGAGTGCTGTAGGGATGACAATTTTTTTTATATACAGCGGGTAAAATAAGTATTGAACACGTCACCATTTTTCTCAGTAGATATATTTCTAAAGGTACTATTGACATGAAATTTTCACCAGATGTCGATAACAACCCAAGTAATCCATACATACAAAGACAACCAAACAAATAAGTTCAGAAATTAAGTTATGTGTAAAAAAAAAATGGAATGACACAGGAAAAAAGTATTGAACACGCTTACTGAAATTTATTTAATACTTCGTACAAAAGCCTTTGTTTGTAATGACAGCTTCAAGATGCCTCCTGCCACCCACTGCTACTTCGATTATTACTATTAGTCACATTACTATCCCTATTTTCATGGCTATAATTCTACTGTAATAATTGCTGCTGTTATTATAAGTAGTCTTATTATATGAATCATTTATGTCATATACATTGAATGTGTTGTATCTCTGTTATGCTGTTCATTCTGTACACATGACATCTATTGCATTCTGTCCATCCTGGGAGAAGGATCCCTCCTCTGTCGTTCTCCCAGAGGTTTCTTCCTTTTTTCTCCCTGTTAAAGGGTTTTTTAGGGGAGTTTTTCCTGTGCCGATCCTGTTAGGCAAATTTGTAATTTGTGATTCTGGGCTATACAAAATAAACTGAATTGAATTGAATTGAATTGTATGGAGAAACTAGTCGCATGCATTGCTCAGGTGTGATTTTGGCCCATTCTTCCACACAAACAGTCTTCAGATCTTGAAAGTTCAGTGGGCCTCTTCTATGAACTCTGATCTTTAGTTCTTTCCATATATTTTCTATTGGATTCAAGTTTCCTTGGCTGTGTGTTTGGGATCATTGTCTTGCTGAAATGTCCACCCTTCATCATCCTGGTAGATGGCAGCAGATTTTTATCCTTCCTTCAATTATATGAAGTTTGCCAGTGCCATATGCTGAAAAACAGCCCGACACCATGATGTTCCCGCCTCCAAACTTCACTGTTGGTATGGTGTTTTTGGGGTGATGTGCAGTGCCATTTGACCTCCAAACATGGTGTGTATTATGGCATCCAAAGAGTTCAATTTTGGTCTCATCTGACCAGACTATATCCTCCCAGTATTTCACAGGCTTGCCTAAATGTTGTGCAGCAAACTTTAAACGAGCTTCAACATGCTTTTGCATGGTGAGCATGCATACAGGCCACAGCGGTTGAGTGCATTACTTATTGTTTTCTTTGAAACAATTGTACCTGCTAATTCCAGGTCTTTCTGAAGCTCTCCACAAGTGATCCTTGGCTCTTGGACAACTCTTCTGATAATTCTTTTTACTCCTCTGTCAGAAATCTTGAGAGGAGCACCTGGTCGTGGCCGGTTTATGGTGAAATGATGTTCTTTCCACTTCTGGATTATGGCCCCAACAGTGCTCACTGGAACATTCAGAAGTTTAGAAATCCTTCTGTAACCAATGCCATCAGTATGTTTTGCAACAATAAGGTTGCGAAGGTCTTGAGAGAGCTCTTTGCTTTTACCCATCATGAGATGTTTCTTGTGTGACACCTTGGTAATGAGACACCTTTTTATAGGCCATCAGTTGGGACTGAACCAGCTGATATTCATTTGCACTGACAAGGGGCATGATTGCTTTCTAATTACTGATAGATTTCAGCTGGTGTCTTGGCTTTCCATGCCTTTTTGCACCTCCCTTTCTTCATGTGTTCAATACTTTTTCCCTGTGTCATTCCATTTTATTACACATAACTTATTTTCTGAAGTTATTTGTTTGGTTTTCTTTGTATGTATGGATTACTTGGGTTGTTACCGACATCTGGTGAAGATTTCATGTCAATAGCACCTTTAGAAATATATTTACTGAGAAAAATGGTGACTTTTCCATTGGTTTTATATTATTGTAGTAAGATAATCTTCACAAATGAGCACTCATTTTGTGATTTCTGAAGCATATATTCGCTAGAAGTAAAAATTAAACGTTAATCTATCAACAAACTACACCATGGTCGCATGAGTGTGATTTAACACATCAACACAAAGGAGGACACATCAGTGCCATGAGGTTTAGCACTCTCATTTACCCCAAAGCTTCAACATTCACAAAAGGAATCAAAAACATTAAAATCTCTTCAGTTTGTGTTAACCAAATACCTTATTTCAGACATCTAACCCTAAACCCATTGAAAAAAACATCGACTTTGAGAGGGAACTGGAAGGGCAAAAATGCTTACTCACTTACGGAATTTAGGTGTCATTCCTGCCACAGTCTATCCAATAAAACAAATATGGCCACCATTTAATGTAACAAGTAGCTGTCGGTGCGATGTCTACCCTTCATTCTACTGGCAATAGAGGGGATACTAAACCTGTGACTGTGTGTGCCGACATCCTCTTTTAGAGTCTGATTTGATCTTTGCTCACACGTATGATCAGACTCCTCCTCTCTCCTATCACTTCACGTCTGTTTCTCAGGGTAAATGTCAAAATGAAAATACCCGAATAAATAAAAGGTACAAAATACAGAACCTTTGGTTTCCATATTCAACTTTCTTGACTTTTTCTGCATTTTGTGGTATTGGCGTCTCCATTCAGAAAGGACTAAAGCATTTTTTTTCTGACCTGGTGATGGAGTTAGATAAAGACATCAGGAAATATCCGAAGTTCACAAAGACTACAAATGTCTGCACCACATTGAATGGGAATCTGTCCATCCAAGTCTTGTGGAGACATGTCACTAAAAAACAAACATGTCAGGAGATGACAGGTCCAGACATTTCAATCTGGGCCACAGATGTCAAGTCACTAGGCAACATTGACCTGAAACCATAAATCTGTACAACACAATTCATCCAATTTTTGTCAAAACAATAAAGGTCATATAACAGCACTAGATGAAAAGTCAAAGGATCACCAAGTCAGTAGGCGTTTACCTTTTGGGACTATCTATGTCGGTACAAAATATTGTGCCAATCCATCAAGTATATTGTGACATTTTACTTGATTGATTGAAACTTAACCTGCTGGTAGCGCTACAGAAAGACTTAAAGGATCAACGATTCTGGTAGGAATCATCTTCTGAGCACCTTCTAAGCACCATGGATACTTGCTCCAAATTCCATGGCAATCCATCCAATAGTTGTGGATACGTTTCACCAAAGAAAACACACTCATGGTGTCTCTAGAAAGAAATTTGATTGATCACCACAGGCAGTAGGTTTTCATCTCATGAGTCCACAAATGTTCACAACAACTCATCCAATATTTGCAAGTGGTGGACCGATCAACCAACCGACAGAGCTTCTGAAATAAAGACAGCTAATTGACATTAGCATTCAGTTCTAACCAAATAATCTGTACAAGAACCATGAAGAGTTTGGAGTTCCCTCAATTCTCAGTTGGAAACTGGAGCTCAGTCACACCGTCGAGTTATTGAGCAGAATTTTCAATAGACTATAATACTGTCCAGTGCTGGTTTACAACAACACTTTGGCAGCCCCGTTCTGAAGCAATTCCAGCACCGATTTGGCTGTCAGAACATAAGTGGCCCATCCACGGTATTTGGCAACCTGAGGCAAGTTCTCTGAGCAAATTTGTTAATTTGGTTCCATTGATTGTTCGTCCCCATCCTCACAAGTCTGCTAGTCCCTCCTGCTCCCCTCCACAGCATGACGCTGCCGCCACCATGCTTCGCAGTAGGGGTGCTATTAGATGGGTAATGAGCTGTGCCCAGTTTCCGCCTGACAGAGAGCTTTGTTTTATGGCTGAGAGTACAGTTCCCATTTCATCACAAAAGACCCTTCTGCCTCTTGCTTCCCACAAGAGTCTTTCAAGGGCCTTTTTGCGAAGTCCAGGCAAAGTCCAGGTCATGTACCTCTGCACCAGGAAGACGTGTCCTTCTGGCTACACTGCTGTACAGCCTGGATTCATAAAGGGATACGCTCACTGTGGTTCTTCCAGCAACATTGCAGCCAAGCAGCTCTGTAGTACTGTTCATAAACTAATTCTTGGGTTACCTTTCTTGGCTGGCTGAGCCGGTTGGATGGACTACCGGGTGGTTACGTGTTTTTCTTTTCCATGTCCAACTGTCTAATACTGCAGAGTTCTTCTGAAATACTGACACAGAAAGTGCTAGCAGCCTTTCCCTAGGTGGTGTAGAACACTTAACATGTCTGCCTCTGAACTCTATTATCATTCCTCTGGTAGAATATCTCCTTTGACATCAATTTATTGGATCTTGCATCAGCACAGAAGTTGGTCATTGTCACAGCCACCTGGGTATGCCACACAGCTTTGGCATGTAGCGTACCAACAATAAAATAGATCTGTTCTATTTTCCGGCATAAAACCACAAATAGTGGAAACAAATGATCTAAGTGGTCAAGCATTGTTATGCTGTTTAGGCAATACTGGGGTTGGGCTTTTTCCTTGCAAGGTTCAGACCCACCACGCCTCCAAGCAGAATGTCATTCAGTGCTACTGTGAGCATCAACTTAATCCAACACCCCCATTTACAGGGCAGGATCATCCACTGCTCGATTGTATTGCCACTGGTTATAGTGATCCGAACATTTTGAGAGGAGAAATTGCACACCGAATGGCCCATTATGGGCAACAGTGACCTAGCATCAAAGAAAAACACGAAATGCTGGTGCTTCATTGACAATGACAGTTCAGTGTCCATACAATAAACCTCCTTCTAAACCTAGAATGCATGTAAATATTTACCATAGATGGACTGCAGAATGGTAAATGAGCTTGGTGATCAGTAACTTAGCATTTATCAAAAAGAGCTAGTGTTTTATCTTGCTTACCATGATTCATTCATGCCTGGGTTCCGGGACAGAGGATGTCACATGTCTACAGATTGTAAAGCCCTCCGAGGCAAATTTGTAATTTGTGATTTTGGACTATACAAAATAAATGTAATTGAATTGAATTGAATGTTGCATAATGCCGTCGCATGCAGCAACTATGTGTTAGCAGTTTGATTGAAAAATGGCATACCGTAAGATTGCATATTGACTCCACCAATATCTAATCTACATCACAGTAGTGTTCACTCAAACTATTAGGTGTGATGTATACAGTATGTATGCGTTTGGTTGTGTGTTAATGTTCTCCCTGTACAGAGCACAGATAAGGTGGTGCGTGAGGCCCAAGCTGCACTTTTCTCACATTCTTTTCTTTTTATACTTTATGGGTTTAGAGGGACCCTCAGACATGCACTTCCTCTCCCCTCAGGAGTGAGGAGAATTCAAATTAATTACAAAAAGCCAGTAGACCGTGTAGACCATGACCACCAGAAGACATGTGCATATGGTGTCTAATGTGTGTTTCTTGCAAGAAGCAAGTTCTGCCGGTGTGGTCAAAGCGGACTTTGACTACTCATGTGTACTTTCTAATTGTACTAAAAAAACATCTGTGTGTGTGATCAGTAGGCGGGCTGTGCCAGGTGTGATTTCATTCTCCCTGCAGTCATGGGTCTGTGAGATCGCTTTAGACACAGCTTCCACCACCCACTGGCAGACAATGGTGAGCTCCTCCCATCCAGACACACTGTGTGGATGTGTTGGTGCACAGTGTACAGTACTCATACAGTTTCATCTGTGGCTCAGTGGCAAGTGTGTGCGTGTCACCTTGTAACCGTGTTATTTAGGTTTGTATTTCATCCTGTGTTCGATCGGCCTGCAGGCAGCTGTGTGTGTTTGTTTCTGTCTGTATCGTAGCAGTACAAGGACGAAAGTGTTAGTGCACATGTGTGTGCGTGTCCTTTAGCGTGGGGGGAACAGAGGGGGCCCTGAGGCTTTTACGAGGTCAGCCTCCTGCAGAGTGGAACGGTTAGCGGGAGATAATAATAGCCAGGTCAAGATTCAATTATTTGCCTGGGGATTAACCTTATGGGGTCTTTCAGGAAGGTCAGTGGGTGGTGAGGGGTTTTAGTCTTCTGAAACAGAAGCCACTTACAAAGCTCTTTTATTATTGTTAAATCCTCTGATCGTAAAGATCTGGAGGCTGCGACTAAAGGGCAGAGCAGTACAGGTCAGTCAGACTGGGTGTAGTTTAATGTAGTTGAACATAGATAGTATCTGTGGAGCAACCGTTGGAAGACATTAACAAATAAAAAACAGTAAGAAAATCTAGGCCTGGGCCATATGGCCAAAATCTACCATACCATTACCAATAAATAATTAATCTATATTGAATAACCACATGGTAAAGCCTATGTTTGGAAGTTATTGTGTGAATTTAATTTTAGAAAAATGTATGAAGAACTTTACAGTTACTTACTTTAACAGTTTCAAGTGAAATTATAGAAAAAAATAAGTATATGATAAAATATTTCCAGCTGTACACTGACTATTTTTACATGCATGTACAGTAATATAGAGAAATCTGTTTCAGACAGTAGTTTGAGCACACTGAGGTCCATGAGCAGAATACTATTTGCTTGTTATTGTCAATATAGACGACATAATTGTGTATCATGATATCGCGATACATGATTCTATTCTGATATGATTCCATTGAAAGATAATATATAATCCTATTGAATTATTGCCCAGCCCTAATTTAACCTCTCACTGACATTCAGATAAACAGTATCTTGCATGTTTGCTATTAATACTTAGTAGGGTTAGGTAGGAAAGGGCAATATATTGATATCATATCGATATTGTAATTTTGGATATCGTAATATGGTTTTAAAGGCTGCATTAAAGTAATGTGATGTCATTTTCAACCAGACTGTTATTTGTTTTACCCACTTAGTCATTACATCCACATTGCTGATTATGTTTTGTCAAACATCTCATTGAATATATTAATGTAAAAATATTTTATGAAAGCAACAATGGTCAGCCCTACAATATCCACGGGATATTGATATCGGGGTATTTGATCAAAAATATAATGATATTTGATTTTCTCCTTATCGTCCAGCCCTCTGGTTAGGTAATATAACAATTTACCAATGTAGCTATCCCTTCTCTATGGTTGTATTGATTATGTTGCTGACAATGTAGATAGTTATTGTAATGGACTGATTGACATGTTGAGGGTCACTGGGTTGAGGCCTGTCAGTCATGTCACCTACCTATGACAGACCTGTGATTGGCAGACCGTTAGAGGTATTTGGGTTTTGTATTTCCTGCTTGTTTGGGGAGATTTGGGCTGCGTTCATACCAACTTCAGCCTCACATTGAGAGGTGCAGCCTCCTCTTTGATTTTAATGAGAAGACGCCGGTCTGTCACACGGCAACGGTACAAATGTCTTATACCGGGAGATGCAACATCATCCTTCAAGGGCGCTGTTTTGCAGATATGTGCAACCTTGTATTCTTTAGTGATAATCAATATGACAAAATACCTTTATTTTTTTTATCAATTCATCCTCTGAATAAGCCACACACAACATACCCGACTATGGCGACTGTGGCTCAGTGGTAGAGCAGGGTCATCCTCCAATCACAGGATTGGCGGTTCGGGCTCCGGCAGTCCATGTCCGTATGTCCATGGGCGAGACACAAAACCCCAAGTTGCTCCCGAAGGCTTTGCCATCGGTATGTGAATGTTAGTAAGAGTCCTGATGGACAGGCGGCACCTTGCATGGTAGTCCCTGTCATCAGTGTATGAATGGGTGTGAATGGGTGAATGATGACATGCAGTGTTAAAGCGCTTTGAGTAGTCGGAAGACTAGAGTCCAATTTACCCGTGTGGATATTTTATCTATTAATAGCTTGTTTTCTGAACATTTTCCATATCATAATATATGTGGCCAACACAAAGTCTTTTTTTCTAGATAATATTTCCTGCCTTTATCTGCCAGGTATCAGTAGGATCGCACTGACTGCAAGTGTGCTGTTACTTACATTAATATGTGCCTTTGCCAACTGAGCCAGCAGGAGCACCAAAAAACACACACACACTCACACATGCACACTTTCACACACTAGCATTTACACTCCGTCTCCTGCAGCACAGCGTCGGGAGATGAAAGATGAGACAGAAATGTGAACTTCACAAGAGGGGAACACTCATACCGTCGGAGGCGGCCAATTGATGCGAGTGAATTAATCATCTCCAAGTTTTCCATCCAAAATACTTATGTGTGAGCTAATGGAAGAAGTCCTGCTGCATGATGGGAGGAATGGACATGTTGATGAGCAGCGTCCCAGATATTTACGGGGCCAGTCCACCACTGCAGACTGCTCCACTACCTGCCTGTCAGCCTCCCCGTCATCCGCCCTGCGTTTCTGCTGCTGTCTCTCCCTTCCCCCCCCCCCCTTCCTCGCTCAATGAAGTCTTGGCTCAGAGTATGAGAGATGAAAAGCAAACAAAATGCCTTTTGATCCGGCAGCCTTGTGTTACAGCTCTGTCAAAGAGCATTACCCTGATAACCCGACACGAAAAAGAATCAGCCAAGTGGTATCAAAGCCAGATATGCAGAGCTTTAATGCACACACTATTAATGCACAGGCAGAGTACGGACAGGCTGAGTGAATAGGAATGCAGCAGAATGGACACAGCATCCCCGCCAAGTGCCCTTTTCATTCTCATTCTCTTTCTTCATGCTTCCTGTAGCCGGCAGTACAAAGACTTCTCATTCCAGCCAACAGCATTTTTTTTCAGTCGCGGCTGCTCTGATCAAATAACTGTGAACTGCACACAACGCTGCATTGTTGGGAGATGCACTGTTTCATGTTTGATATATATACACGGAGAGGGGAGAGCAGTATTACCCCTCCTGTTATGCGGAGAAGAGAAGAAAAATAACATAGGAACCTTTGGAGAAACTGCCAGAGAGATGAATTTACTTCACTCCTGTAAGAAACACGCCTTCCACATAATCGTTTCCAACTCAGAGACTTTTGTATTTCCATCCTGACTATCAAAGGGTCCTTAGACCTTAGAGTTAAGTTATAGGCAGATTGTGTGTGACGCTAACGCTGTAATAGTGTTTTAACTATTTATTGTTTTCTCAAGAGTATTTATAGCCTTTTTTTTTTGCATGAAAAGTGCTTCAGCAGCAGGTATTTTGATACTATTCAGTGATGGTTCTCTGTCGGTGTCAGCGCACCAAAGATTGTTGGTTGAGATTAATGCTCCATAAAAAAAGAAGGAAAAAAAAGGCCAATTATTCTGAAAACACTCTTGAATGAATGAACTGCTGAAGAGCACGCAACAAGAGAGTAAAGAGTCAAGCAGTCTAAGGGAGAGAAAAAACGGAGGGGTGGATGGAGGAGTTGGAGTGGCACCGACTAGTGCTACATGAGCACCACGTTCCAGTATGAAGAAAATAACAGTGTGCTGCTTTTTTTAGGCCGTTGGTGACTTTTTTTTGGGATCAGAACATTTCTGAAGGGAAGAGAGCTGCAGAGTGACATGGAACTATGTCAGTTACCCGTCAGGCCACCAGGGATTGACGGACCAAAAGGAGTGAAGAGGAAGTCAGATGGACTGAAAGATAATCGAACAGATTTGGTGACGTCATCCTGCATCATCAGTGCCACATGAGCCCCCATGGGGAAATCAAATTCAGGTGACTGGCAGCAAGATGTACAGCCCATTACTGGTGTTCTCTGGTGTCAGCAAGAGTTCATGTAGACATAACTGATGGTGAGCATTATTAGCCACGACTGTAACACCGCATTTATGAGTAATGACAGACAGGTAGAAACTGGAGGGAATTATTACAGGGGGAGCGAAGTTAGATAGATGTAGATATTTGCTACCATGGTTACCACGTGTTCTCGCAACAATATATATGCAACCTATATATACAGATACATTTTAATATTGCTTTCTTGACATTTCACAATCAGGAGATGGATTTAATAAACGTTTAGCCTTAAGGCCTTTGCATACACTTTTTGTGCAATTAATCCGCACATGAATATATTTTTGGGACTATTTTTACTTTAAGACAGAACTGAATATCCATCCATCCATCCATTTTCCGTAACATGCTTATCCAGTTAAGGGTCGCGGGGTGCTGGAGCCGATCCCAGCTGTCAATGGGTGAAGGCAGGGTTCACCCTGGACAGGTCGCCAGTCTGTCACAGGGCTGACATATAGAGACAAACAACCATTCACGCTCACATCCACACCTACGGGCAATTTAGAGTCTTCAATGCACCTAAGCTGCATGTCTTTGGACTGTGGGAGGAAGCCCCTCTTGCTGTGAGGCGACAGTGCTAACCACTACACCACCGTGCAGCCCAGAACTGAATATTAAGCACCAAAAAAAGTAACGTCATTTTTCATGAGCTTTCAAGGCATCAACCAGTCACATTGTTCGTACACTAGATTGTACAATAAACTAGCCAACTTTATTACTCCTTTCAATCTTGACAAAGGCAGCGCAGACCAGACCCACTCCTTATGTTCTTATCGTTCACAATTAAAGCCCTAGACACACTATAACTGTTTATCAGAAGTAACTCAAATTCACTCAGAGTATTTTGCTAAAAGGAAAATCAATAAACAAAATTACAAAAGTTTAGGTTATTCAACAGTTCAGCTCAGATACACTGAGAGACGCTGCTCTGGTCAACAGGATCCTGGTAGTTTGTCTTTGAGTATTTTACCTTTTCATGTTGTTTACTCGTCACTCCTGTGATGTGTAAAAAGCCTTTAGAATGCTTTATTCTCATTTCTACTATAACATAAATCTGTGGTTGGTTTGTTTGCTCTCACAGCTCTAACAAACCACATCACAGCACCTTAGGAGGCCTCAGCAGCCACACTTAAGGCTCTCTTGGTGCGTCAAAGCTGAAATGACAGTTTTCAGATGAGCCTCAACAATCTGACCGAGCAGAGACACGGAGCTCGTCTGAACTTGAACAACAGGTCAGGTGTGAGCAGCCTTGTTGTTGTTGATTCACTCTGACTATGATACAGTTACAACTTAAGACAAGTTCACACTGCACAACTTTGTAAGTTGTAATGTACTGCTGTACTGTTCACACTGCTCAACCTGCTGTCTTATAATCAGTCGTTGAAGATTACACACTACATGACTGACTGACAAGTGTGTCAAATACATTGACACACTTGTTCTCAAGACTGATTCAATTCAAGTCGATTTTATTTATATAACCCGATATCACAAATCACAAATAAGCCTCAAAGGGCTTTACAGTCTGTATGCATCCTCTGTCCCGGGACCCTCACATCCAAGCAGGAAATACTCCCCGTAAAACCTTTGAACGGAAGAAAAGGAAGAAGCCTCAGGGAGAGCAGCAAAGGAGGGATCTCTCTCAGGATGGACAGATGTGTTAAAGATGTGAGGTGACAGAATTAACCACATTATAGAAGTACAGCATAGTCGATCCATATGACAGAAATGATACATCCAATGAGAGCAGTAATAGCAGAAATTATTTTATTACTTCTAAAAAATAACAGCAGCAGTAGAAATACTAGAATGGTAATGATGATAAAAACAGTAATAGTAATAGAAAAGTTGCTACTAATAAAAATAATAGTAGCAGTGTGTGTCAGGTGGTTAGTGACATGAATGCATACTCACATATCCTATATCATATGGGGCAGCTGTGGCACATAAGGTAGAGCGCTTGTCCCGTAACCACAAGGTTGGTGGTTCAAACCCCTCTACCGGCAACATGCCGAGGTGTCCTTGAGCAAGACACCTAACCCCAAGTTGCTCCCCGGGCGCTTCATTGCAGCCCACTGCTCCTCCGGGATGGGTCAAATGCAGAGAAATAACTTCCCCATTGTGGGACTAATAAAGGATTGATTATTATTATTACTATCAATACACTGTCCTCTAGGAGCAGCAAAAACTCCGGTCCACGTTGTAAATGCAACACATAGTACACACACTTACAGGTTTCCCCTCAACCCCTGTATCGCTCCTCGACAGACCCCCCCCGACAGGCCCAGACATTTAGCCTGCTAGGCCTATGGTAATGAGATAAATGTTGAGCTTATCCACCCTGCAGATCTCAGAACCTCTCTCCTGCTGGAGACAACGCAAATGGGGCAGTGTCGCGCACAATTTAATTTAAATGACAGCCGCCATTATTAGTTCAGTGAAAATAAATAAACAAGTCATGACAGCCTCTCACACCAATTCAAGATTTAATCAAAACATCAGTCACATGATAGCGTAGCATTGTATGAGCACTGTGGCCACCAGTAGGAATGATTAGCGCTTTACTAATTGTTGATTGTCCACACTGACATGAGGTGTTAGAGGTCTCATTTCTCTATACACGGCCTGTGATACCATATAAAAACAATACAGTTAACCATGTAATGATTGGATACAGTTCAATAGAGCTCTACCTTATCACCATCCCATTCATTTAAACTTAATTCAATACCATACTTAATGTATTCAATACCAATATGGCTCATTGCTCCTCATTGGCCATGGGTGAAATTGAATGATAAAAACATTTTATTTAAACTGTTGTTAGCCTTTTATATGTTATGAGGATGTCCTGAACTATTAAGAAATGGTGACCTGGTTTTTCTATGTTGTGAAACCAGCAAGGCAACATCCTTATTACTACAAGCAACATTCTAAATCTGCTGGGAACACATGATGCACAGTGAATTAGTGCTTAAAACCAGAAATGAGTCAGCAATTATTCACTTTCTTTTGAATGTGCGTTTGGTTAGATGCCTGAACTAAAGTCTGTGGTAAACACAAGCTGAAGAGATTTTAACGTTTTGTTTTACGACATAAACTAAAATATCCCTGTTGTCAACTTTGAAGCTTTTAAGTGTCTTAAAAAAAGGTGGGTCCTAACAAGTGGATATAAGAGACTACTAAATGTCATCACACCGACTAGTACGCCTTCACAGCCTCATTGTGTATACTCATAGTCATGTGACCGTGATGTAGTTTGTTTGTGGCCTGTGTTGTTACCTTTACTTCTGCTGATTGTACTCATGCTTAAGGGCGGCTGTGGCTCAGTGGAGAGGGTCGTCCCCCAATCAGAGGATCGGCGGTTCGATCCCTGGCTCCGGCAGTCCATGTCGATGTGTCCTTGGGCAAGACACTTAACCCCAAATTGCTCCCGCAGGCTGTTCCTGCGGTGTATGTATGTGTATGAATGTTAGTTAGGGTCCTGATGGTCAGGTGGCACCTTGCATGGTAGCTCCTGTCATCAGTGTATGAATGGGTGTGAATGGGTGAATGATTAGTAATGTAAAAGCGCTTTGAGTGGTCGGAAGACTAGAAAAGCGCTATACAAGTACAGTCCATTTACCATTTACCATTTAAAAAGGCATCAGAGTGGTGTTTACTTGTGAAGATTTTCTTGCTGAACAAAATGTGTAAGTATCATCAACATTTGTTTGAGACGGAGCTTATTTTGTGCAATAATCCAAAATCTAATGGAACAATCCCATTGGCTGTTTGTAGAGGGAACCAGTGAGATGCTAACCTAGCCGTTGGTCTACAGAAATACGTCCTCCCTGCAGCTCGTTCAGCCATAAAATAGACGACATTCCCAGTTGGGATTCTAGCCATGGCATAGTATGTGGTTTAAGGGGGCAATGCTAAACATGTAAAGGGCTGCTTCAGTGTAGCTCTTTCTGGCTGTATTTATGAAGGTCATGTCCATTTTTGACCGATTTCCCTCAAATTGGAATTGGATCAGAGTTTGGTATCGAAGCAGCTATATCTAAAACCCTCCGACACATATTGTTTCATCTTCACACCCCTATGAGGTATCACCGTTATGAGGTTTGATTTTGATCAAACTGTAATCTCTTCCTCTGAATGAGGACAGAGGGAACAAGTTCAAACACATCTTTACATGAAAAGAGGAACTCTCTGAAGTCATACATCACCACCTTGAGTCCTGTCCTCACTCTGTGGGTGGCTAGCACTGCTGATTAGAAGTACAACTTTTTGATTGCACAAATTTTACAGTAAATAATCAAATGAAAGCATTTTTTTACATTCTATTTGTTTACAGTCTCTCTTACATTTGTCCCTCTTATGCCAATGTGAAAACAACAATATGATGTTACACATTGTGTTGTTGTGTTTAGATGGGCCAGATTTATTTCTCTAGAAATAAAACACATGAATCAGACCATAGTAACTCCAGGATCAATGAATAAAAATGAGTGGAAGATCTTAAGAATAAGAGGCTTAAGGGGGAAACCGACAAATATCAATAAGGCTATAATAAATAAGGCAATAACAAAGGCCTAAAGTAATTGTAATATGCTGCTTTCCAACAGATAAACAAATGCATTTGATGTGCAAAGAGGCTGGGTCAATATATATGAAAGAATGTGAGAGCTTAATTGGTGGTAACTTTATGTGTAGGAGAAAACAAAGGTTGGAAAAGTGTTGTCATCAATATGAAAATATTAAATTCAGTTTTAAAGCCACCATGTGCAGAATTTGAAAAGTATGATTGCGATGCTTTCTGGTGGTAGAATTACTGTATGTTTTTGTCCAGTTTTTGTTGGTGAAATCCTAAGCTTATGCATTTTCACTCTGCATGTCAACACAATAAATCAATGTATTGTTTGAGTCGACTCACTCTTAGTGCTGTCTTTTTTTGATGAAATAAACAATATACACAGCCAACACATACTAAATATAGTCTGTCATTTGCCCACTGGGTCCTGTCCCTTGTGATGAAGCTTCCTGGTTTTAAATGACCTGTGATGGTGTTCCGGTGTTCTGGATCCTCTGTCATACAAAAACCTACAGCTGGCCAGAGTGTCTCATTCAGTAAATGTCAATCAGATCTCGATGGAATCCCCCAACAGCTCCTGTTATTTGCGGTGTATAATGCAATCTTTAAAATATTTTTTCCACCAACAGCCAGAGTTCGAATTTTCCCAGCGACTCTGGGGTCATGCTATGGGAAGTGTTGGAGCAGTGTTGTGAGCTGAGATGTCATTGCCGACTCGTTGCTGCTGTTCCCATTATAAAAAGATCAAGTGAAACAGCAGCTGCTTTGCTGCCTCTGGAAAGCTGTGATAATAATTGTGTGTGGTTTAGTGAGTATGTGTGTGTGTGTGTGTGGTTGGCAGGACACTGCATATGTCTGAGAAAAGAGAAGAAAGAACCATAAAATCACAGTTTTACTACTTGTGTCAGTCGTACAGTATCATTTCAACTAAATGTTCCTGTCCATAAAAGGAAAGAAACCTTTTCCAATATAAGCAGAAGCGGGAAGATTTTGGACATGCTACACCATCCACTGACAGATGCACACCTATCAGCCTACCCAGATCATCTCAAGGTCAAAGGGAATTTTCACTGTAAGGCAATACGCTCCACCAGGCTGTTCCAGGGTCTGTTTAATATGGCGGTCATATCATGCTGAGTTAGCCTTTAGAGCCGACCGCCATTACTTTCTCACAGTGAGTGATGAGAGACCACAGTAAAAAGCATATGTAATGGCACAGTCAGCTGAAGTCAGTCTTTCCTGTTATTGCTTCGTATACTATATGATATAAATTTCACATAAACAATCATTATCTCCACCCAGATAGATTTCCCTGCTTCTGGAAACACATGTGAGCCCTAAAGGATCCAATAATGCCACGGTCTTCTCTCCGGTTCGTACCTCACACTGTTATTTAGCATTATCTAAATAAACAATCGGGAAATCTTATTGGATTGCACATTCTCAGTAAAGCATAGTGTCGGATTGAATTTGTGTCTGTTGAATCCATTTTTGAACTGCATTAAGATAAACATGTTAAATCATGTTAAGTTGTCTGGCTCTGTCCGAAGGTAACAAAGTCAGACTCCCGGCACCTCTAAAGCTAATTCATTTACAGGGGTTATGTGAAGGACTGTTTCTTGGCCGAGTGTAGTGACTGAAACTCCAAAAAAATCACTGGGCAAGAAATAGTCCTGCACCAAACTCCCTGTAAAACCACAAAATGTTGATTTTAGGTTTTAGAAAAATGGGATATAATGTGTTTAATGTTGAGGTTTAGAGGTGATGGTGGCCGGATTTTGTTACCTTTACACAGAGACATACTGTTTTCACCTGTTTTCAGTTTCAATTTTCATTTTGTGTTGATTTAGGCGGCCCCTGTGGACTAAAGTGGTAGTGTTTCCGAGCACCAGAGTCCCTTTCATTTTAATGAGCAGGGTCTGACAGGGTCTACTCCACTCAGTCCTGGTTCTCCCGGGCCTTCCTTACCTCCAGCGGGCCTGGGTCTCCAGCAGCGTGGTTTCGGTGTTGGCTGGATCTGGGTCTGTCCATGGTGGACTGGTCTCTGCCAGAGGCCCAGCTGGCGTCTGAGCTGGAGGAGTTTCTGGTGAACCTGCATGATTTCATCTAATGATGCGTGGAATCAAACCCGATGTCACCGCTGATAAAGCATCAAGAATAATTATATATAAATAGACAATCCTCTCTCTGATGGTCTCGTTTAGGTGATAAAGAGGCATCAGGATTAAACTGAGACTGTTTCAGAACCAGTTCAAAGTTCCTCACAGTAACCTTGAATGTCAAAGTAGTTCTAGTTCAGTTGTGTTATTTGGGTAAGGTTGAAGTATTTTGTATATGCTAAGGATGATGTGTTGACCATGGTTTTGCATTAGTTCTTGTAAAACTAGAATGATGTCCTCATGGTTGTATGCCTCCACCTATCAGTCAAGTTTACACTTCATCAATTTCTCCCTGCTAAAATTATATGGGGTTTTTTTCTACGAAATCTGGCAATCAAAATGATCAAAGAGAAACTTTCATGGCAATATCATGCTTGAACTTTCTCTCTCTTGACATCATTGACTCGTTTTTCGTTGTTTTGGCTCTGAACACTGGCACACTAAGTTTGAAATGAAAAACACTGTCAATGAGGTTAAAGTGCCAAAGTTCTGCTGTATTTGAGGGTTCGCCTTCATTCAGTTTAGTTTAGTTGGATTGAAGTAAGGTGACTGACTTGGCGCATCAAGAACACACAACTGTTTGACCTTCAAAACCTTTAGTTGACTTGTCTGTATGTTCAGCTCCACTTTTCATCCAGTAATGAAGTGGACAACCTCAAACACCCTTAGAATCAAAAAGTCAACATTTGAGCCTTAAAGTCCTTTTTTTCCAATTCAAATGCAATGTGCTTGAGTAGTCAACACAATAAAATACACATGTGACTGTACTGGTTGTTACATTCTGTTTGAGAACAATGTACACAGGAATAAATAATTTCATATTAACAATGGGTTGAATGACTACATGTTTATGAAAGGAGAGCTCTCGTCAAGACAATCAAATCATCACCAGACTCTGCAGTTTCCCTCAGAGTTTGAGTGTCTGTCTGCTCATGTGTATGACTTAACAACCCACAACTTTACTGTTTTGGCTCTGTCTCATCTCTCTCATCAGTGTTGTTTCCAGCTGCAGTAGGCAGCTATACTCAGCAAAACAGTCCTGATAGACCGGCTGTACGCTACCTGCCCAGCACCAAATTGCAGGCAAAGTTAACAAGCAGGTGTACAAAGTGTAGCATGTAGCAGCTAAAGAGACAGTTTTTTCTCTAAGAAGTTGGTGGAAACCCAAATGGAGCTCAAAGAGGAGTGAATGTAGACCCTTTTACAGTTGTTTGGCAACAGAAGTACAGCGAAGTGCAAAAGCTCGTCAAACTTTGCAAGGGCATTATCCATCAAAGATGGAGAATGCAACCTAAACAAACGTCCATTGGTAATCAACACGTTTAATAGCTTGCAGCCCTGGACGCCACAGGTGTTTCTGTTCAACCAAACAATGTAACAACCAGACATTCTGATGCTGGTAACAGTTTCAATTCAATGTTTGAAGCTTGCTAACTCATCAGGATGGCCAACATGTGCATGTATATTTTTGATGATGTCTGCTGTAAAAGTGTCAATTGGACCTACATTTATCAGGTGACTAGAAACGCAAAATTAAAAGAATGCTTATGCTGTGTAATGTATTTGACGTATCAATTTTACAAGCTGATAATATTAGCTGATGTATGTTGAGTTTACGGCTGTTGCCAAACAAAATCTATTATAACAGCTTAAAAGGGAAGAAAATAATGGCTACTCTCTCTTAGCTCTTAAGGATTATTAACAGGAAAGACCTTGTTTAGCAAAGCTTGAGCTTTGGAATGAGTTTATATTAGAACTACGAGTTTCAAGACACCAAGTGTGAGCAGCTAATCCAGGCATTTTTCTGCCCCCAGCTTGTTAATTAACCTACACAAACCTGTCTGTTGGTGTTGTGTTTCAGGGCAGTTTACAGAATTTAGCAACCTGTTACTTTTCTATCCATTCGTAGACAGCAGCCAGGAAGCTTTTCCGATTTATTTATTTCTTGCCTGGGTTGCCTCGAGGATAATTAATCCTGCTAATTCTCTACAAGTTGAAGTGTTTAGTTTGACTTTTCTCCGCTTGGATCCTTGCCAAGTCAAGGGATGGAAGGAGAGCTTGTGGGACGAATGGACGTAGAAGTGTCGTTAACCTTTAGATGTAATGTGTTGCAGAGTGAGGAGTATTTCCACAGTCTTTCTCTGAAATTGTAAAGGTCACATTGTCAGCGGAGCAAGTTTTATGTCTTTGCTTTACAGACAGATTTCCTCATAACGGGATGGAAAGGTGGAAGAGTAAGAACAGCTGCTGTTGACCTGCAGAGCCAGGAACCAAACAGTAAGCTCCTGAGAATACCACTGCTGCTCTACTAATCGCTCTGTGCCACATTCATTGGCTTTCTCTACCTTGCATTTTCAGAAAACAGTTAAAACATTTTCTCTCACTGAAAGGACTTTTCTGTACTTTGTATTCTGCTGAGTTGCCCTGCCCAGCTGTAGAATACAGTTACTGATCACATCAAGGTTATACCTCCTCTCTGCTGGTTGCTGGAAGTTCCTAGTGTACTGTAAAAGAGAGAGAGAGATGAAGTTGTGTCAACATCTTACTGTCTAGGCTCTCTTAAAAATTTGAATAAAGAAATTCGACGAGTTAAAAAGTAATAATGATAACGTTGATAAAGTAGCAGGTGAATAATATGAGTACTTAATGCTCTATTCCAGCTCAGTCTCCAGGAAAGCATGTTGACATTGTACATTTCTGCAAACCACAGATACGTTGACTGTGGACCTACAGTACGTGCGTTGGATCAAGCAACCGTTATTGAAGGATAATGTGGCACAATAATGAGTATTTAAAAATAAAAATAAGAGTGGGTGGGAGTGGGGGGGTAGTGGCGGATTTGTCAAACAAGCACACGACTTTCACCCAGGACACAGCTGTTCGTGGGTGAAAGAGTTACACTCGATACGTAACAGCAGTGTAACTCTACTTATATTGTTACAGTCCTTTGTGTGTTACATCATTATTTTAACACAATTTATTTTTATTTAACCAAGTCGTTTTGTTGCCTAAACCTAACCAATCATTGCATAACATTAATAGCATGTTATGAAATAACATAATGTGTTTCTGCAAGTGTGCTACAAGGCTGATATGTCAAATATTTTTTGTTTAGAAACCTCGACATTCAACGGATCTCGTGGTTTACAAAATACGTGCAATGCCAACATTTTCTCTGACGAATAGGTTAGTCTCTGCTTACTCATTAAACATTTCTAAAAAGTCACATTCCACCAACAGTATAATTTATCTTTCATGTAAAAAATCTGGGTAATTGAATTCATGAATGCTGAAATCAATGCTTATAAACTAAGGATGTCTTTAAGCACCTTAAAGTGTCCTAAATCATGTTCACTCATACACTGCTTGCTATATTATATGTTTGTTCCATTACGTTGTAAAGTGCATGAACCTCACACTCAGGAAGTGAATTAAAATGCTAGAAGGGGAAAATTGTATTTTAAATGTGGAGTTATTTCAGACACGGCTCTTGTGAGACTCGATGTGTGTGCGTCCTGTTTTACTCCTGTGATAAAACCATTGAAGCCAGTATCTACAACATGCTAAACTGTAGCAGTGGCACCAGTAGAGAAGAGTCATAGAGTCAGTAAACACACTTAGTTATGTCAGTTACACAGCAAATCTCTAATCCACCGTAAACTACTTGGCTGTGGCAGCAAAAGCCCTGAGAGTACTGAAGTGAACAAGGATGTGTTTTATTACCTATGAGTTCACTTGTAAGAGGACTAATGTGTTAAATGCCTCTGTCAAGACTTACACATTCTTTCTTTAGTTCTTAGATAAGTGAATAATCAGCGAAGTCATCATTTTAAGTATCAACGCTTTACAACACTTAGCCTACATTACTAACAATATATTATAGTTCTTAAATCATTAGTTTTGAAGGTGATAGACAAAGTTGACCTGATTTAATTTACACTGAGTTAATGATTAATGATTTGTTTATTACATTAGGCATATAGTGAGATTTGTAGTGTAGAGACTTGCATTAGGTAGGGCTGGTTCAAAATAAAGAAAATTCAACTTTTTGGTCCCAAGAGGCATGAAGAGGTAAAACTAAATTTGAGGAAAAGTCAGAAAAATAATTTGTGTGGAAGAAACATGATATTTTCCAGACAGACATATTTTGCATACATATTTTTATTCTCTCTTAAAACAGGACGTCAAATGCCTCTCTCTCATTCTCTCTGTCGGTCTCAGCAGTAGCAGACATGCCTCCATGTCCTGATGAAAGGCCTCGCACAGTGATGCAGAAATAAATAGGCGAGACCAATGTAGGACCGTCTGCCGATTGATTTTCAGAGGCGATCCTCGTCTCATCCTTGGCTCTGATATCCTATCTGTCTCTGTGTCGGCCCCCAGATACCCATCTGAGATGAAAAACCCAGACACAGTGCCATGTAATAGTGTTTTGAACCCGGGGCCTTTTCAATCACACCCTAAATGGAATGAAGGCCCTTGCGCACAGCAAAGACGGGTCAGCATTATTTAGCATTATTTATCCTCTCACCAGTGTCCGCCATTTGGAATCTCCCCAAAAAACATGGACGATTTTTGTAGTGTGTCTTTAATATCAAATCACATCACCACAGTGTGTCAAGATCGGTGCCTTTGAAGTAGCGAGGTGAACTTTTTTTGAAGACAAAGCCTTCAGAAGTTCACCTTTATGGCCGTCTTTGTAGTTTCACAGGAGACTTTCAGTCATTGTCCGGCGTTATAATCACACATCAGCTGGGCTCTGAATGCGGATCATTCATAGCGGAGAGATATGTGTGACGGCTGAGAACGGGCCAGTGTTCTCTAAATGTCAACGAAGACCCAGTTCTGTTCGGGCAAATCTTATTTCTACCTTTTTAAAAAGCACCCCGAACACAATGTTATCACATGCATTAAATTGGATAACAGCTTAAATCAAAGCTTGAGTAAGGGCCAACAAATTTAATGAACTCACATTCAAGCATTCATAGCCAATAAAATGACTTCTGGGTTATTCAGCTTATTGAATCATGGAAAGAGCCGATCATTAAGGCCGGTCCTCTCAGAGACTCTGTGTATGTGTCTGTTTATTGGGCCGGTTAGCTGTGTAGTCAGGGTGTGTCAGTTAAGCCTTGCCTCACTCCCCACTGCTCCTTAGAAGTCGGGTCAGGAACATACTGGATAGCAGAAAAATATTGCGCGGCCTCCCAGTGTCTTAACTTTTCGAGACATTAGGAATCGGAGAGCGCCGTGCCCCCTGCCATCGGTCTAATGCGGGGCCATGTGGGCTGATTTGGTGGGAAATCTTTGAAATGGTAATAAGGTTGAGGGAAGCATCATTTTTCTCTCCAGGAGGGGGGGGTTCGGAAGCAGCGCTCTGGGTCACAGAGATGTAATGATGGGCCGGGATGAGCCGGCGTTTGCCAGAGGATTACCGTCTGTCTTCGTGGCCAGTGTTTCAATCCCGACTGAGCAGATTTCCTCCCGCTGCAGATATGAAAATAGCGGGGCAGCACGGGCAGGGAAAGAAATAATCACTCGGCGTGATGGGTTGTGTGTGTGCAGCAAAATTCCACTGGCCAAGAGGAGAGCAAACAACACGCTGTTTTCATCTCTGTGGTGCTGCTTAAGCTATCCTATCAACTGTGTCCGGCTTTCATATTATCACAAATAAATATTGTATTAAAGACCGTGATTTGAACAGAGATGACTCATATTCATGGATTGGTGTTGCTCTTTTCTTTCCTTCTATGTGTTTTTCCACAACAGAAAAGCTTCAGTGTATGGACAAATTGAAAGAAAAAAAATGTAATACTGGAAAAACATGCCCGTAATTAAAGGGACAGTTAAATTAATTACAAACAATAACATTTTGCATGTTACTCTTTGTGGTATCTATTGCTTTTTTATCCCCTCAATACAATCAAGGTGAAATAAATATAAAGGTGCTAACAGTATCGTAAAATTAAAAACATTTTAATGATCATTTCCGTTCATTACAACTTGAGTCTTGATTCCATAGCATATTTTTTGTCACTATTCACATTGTTCTCCTCAGAGTAACCGTGAGATGTGGGAACACAATGCACTAAAGTATGGTGTGGTAAAACAAGCAGTCAATCACAGTAATTAAAATGGTTAGTATGACAGTATTATGACTGTTATCAATGACAGTCAAAACTATGAAAATTAGATTAAAGTAAAAGCTAAATTTATCCTTCAAAAATCTCTGCTCAGACCTTGCTGTTGACCTGATGCAACATAAACTTACTAAAACATTTGTTCCTAGCTGGTACATAAAGTAAATGTGAACGGGTTAATTAGAGAAGTACCGATTGCCCAATATTCTTGGCCAACTCCGATTTCTGAATATTTAGGATATTAAGAGATAACAATTTTCTTTTTTTGAAGAACTACAATTGACAGCAGGGCTACAGACTAACTTTTTTTTTACCACCATCATAAACCACCCCAAAAAAATAATTTCAACCATCCCGAAGTCAGTGTTAGCCGTCAAATATTCTAAATGTGTCACAGTCACACCTGTTCACTCTTCCTGCACTCTGTCTATTTCTCTCAGCTCACAGCCCAGCCCCCCCTCTCTCACCACACTCTCCCTCACTCACCTAATCAGCCTCATGCAGTGCACCTGTCTGCCACACCCACCTCATCAGCACAATCACTCTCACCTGCTCACTCTGCTGCACTACTCACCTCAGTATAAATACCCCAGTCTCACACACACTCACTGCCAGATCGTTCTCCGCATTATGCCAGACCTTCCAGCATTATTCCCCGGACTGACTTCCCGTTGCCGACCCCGCTTGTTTGGACTTCTCCGCCTTGCCTCTGCCCCGGTAACTGACTCAGCCTTCCGTCCCCGACCACGAGTTTAGCCTTTGCTCCTCTTGGTTTTTGTCTGCCTGCTCCGCTGACGGATCAGCGCTCTCTAGAGTGGAATATTCCCCGTGATTTATCTCCTGCCTGTCTACCTGCTGTTTGTTCCGCTTTGAATAAAGCTCCTGAACTTTACTCTGTCTCCTGGTCGTACTGCACTTGGGTCCACACGCCACCCGTTACAAAATGTTATTCTTTTACTTTGTTATTGTCTTCTATAGTGGTTATTTCATTAAAACACAACATTAAATGATTAGGGAAAAAAAGCATTGTATTTCAATACTTGCTTTGATTTAAAAAAAACCCATCTCATCATTAATAGTTTTAATAATGTTTTATAATCTGCTAAAAGCTAGTGTTAAGTTAAAAAGTCATAATTCACCTCTAATATCTCTTTATATTGCTGTCTAAACGTCTCCTTTAAACGACCAAAAACTACATTTTACCAGATGACGTTTGAATCATGATAACGTTATAATTTACCTTCAGCCAATACTCTTTTCACTGAACAGTGTTTGAAAGCTGTCTTTATGCCTCCATGGTGACGACAGCCGTGGACGAAGATTTTATCTCTGCGGTCCATTCTCTTGAACGCATTATCTCAAGAACACCTAGAAGGAATTTCTTTGAATTTGTCAAAAAATTCCACCTGGAATCAAGAATGAACTGATTAGATTGTGGTGGTCAAAGGTCAAGGTCACTGTGACCTCAAGTCCTTCCCAAGGCACTCCCAAGCAAATTTTTACAAATTTGGCAAAAAGTTCCACCTGGACAAATGAACTGATTAGAATTTAGTGTTGCCACTGTGTCCTCACAAAACGTAACTCAAAAAGTGATGTTCTAATTCTGACAATTTAACACTAATGTGTAAAAGGATTCAATTCAATTCAGTTCAGTTCAGTTTATTTTGTATAGCCCAGAATTACAAATTTGCCTCAGAGGGCTTTACAGTCTGTACACATGCGACATCCTCTGTCCCGGAACCCTCAGATCGGTACAGGAAAAACTCCCCTAAATAAAAACCTTTTAACAGGGAGAAAAAGGAAGAATCCTATGGGAGAGCGACATAGGAGGGATCCTGGACAGAATGCAATAGATGTCATGTGTACAGAATGAACAGCATAACAGAGATACAACACATTTAATGTACATGACATAAATTGTTCATATAATAAGAGTAGTAAGCAGAGTAACGAAGGAAGAAAAAAAAATTAAGACTACTTATAATAACAGCAGCAATTATTATAGTAAAATTATAATTATGAAATAGGGATAGTAATGTGACTAATAATAATAATCGAAGTAGCAGTGGGTGTCAGTCGGCTCACAGCAGGAGGCACGACTACGGTCCAGGTACCACAACGATTCATGGAAACCTGCAAAGCGAGAAAGCAAAAAGGGATTTGGGGTGGAAGCAAAGCTAATATGCGTAATGGTACATGTAATAGTAATGTGACTAGTAATAATAATGGTGGTAGCAGTCGGTGTCAGCAGGGCCATAGCAGGATGCACGACCACAGTCCAGGTACAGCCACGATTTATAGAAGCCTGCGAAGCGAGAAAGCACAAAGGCTCCAGGGTAGAAGCAAAGTCAATAAGCGTAATAGTACAGGGAATAATAATAGTAATGTGACTAATAATGATAGTGGTAGTAGCAGTGGGTGTCAGCAGGGCCTCAGCAGGTGGCACGATGACAGTCCAAATATAACCCCGATTCCTGGGAACCTGCGAGGCGAGAAAGCACAAGGACTCCGGGGAAGAAGCAAAATCAGTAATGTGCATAAATAGGAGATTAATACATAAAGGAGTGAGAGAAGAGGAGAGAGGAGCTCAGTGTATCCTAGGTAGTCCCCCGGCTGTCTAGGCATATAGCAGCATATCTAGGGGCTGGACCAAGGCGAACCTGAACCAGCCCTAACTATAAGCGCTATCAAAAAGGAAGGTCTTAAGCCTGCTCTTGAAAGTGGTGAGTGTGTCTGCCTCCCGGACTGAAACTGGAACCTGGTTCCACAGAAGAGGAGCCTGATAACTGAAGGCTCTGGCTCCCATCCTACTTTTATATACTCTAGGAACCACAAGTAACCCTGCATTGATTGAGCGCAGCATAAACCAGAGCAAAAGTATAGTGCAGAAGCAGATTACTACGAAAACAATAATTGCAACAAACTAATACGAATACAATAGGTGCTACAAACTAATACGAATAGGATAAGTGCAATAAACTAATACGAATACAATAAGTGCAGTGAACTGATACGAATACAATAAGTGCTACGAGGAAGGCTCAGGGTAGTACTTCTTGAAGAGGTGAGTTTTCAGCCTGCACCGAAATATATAAGAGTTAAAAGACAGATCCTGATCAAAGATAACTCCGAGATTCTTAACGGTACTGCTGGATGCTAGAGCAATGCCATCTAGAGAAACTATATCGTTAGATAATTGATTTCGAAGGTGATCTGGGCCTAGTAGAATAACTTTACTGACATAAAAATAAGGTTTTTATGTCAGTAAGACATGCTTGTAGTTTAGAGAACTGGTTAGTTTCGTCTGGCTTAATCAATAGATATAACTGGGTATCATCTGCATAACAATGAAAGTTTATTGAGTGTTTTTCTGATAATATTCCCTAAGGGAAGAATGTATAAGGTGAATAAAATTGGTCCAAGAACAGACCCTTGTGGAACTCCGTGACTAACCCTGGTTTTCATCGAGGTTTCATTGTTTACATATACAAACTGAGATCGGTCTGATAAATACGACTTAAACCAGCTAAGTGCGGTTCCTTTAATGCCTATAAGATGCTCCAATCTCTGTAATAGGATTTGGTGATCAATGGTATCAAATGCAGCACTAAGGTCTAACAATACAAGTACAGAGACAAGTCTTTTGTCTGAAGCTATTAGAAGGTCATTGGTAATTTTCACCAGTGCCGTCTCTGTGCTATGATTCACTCTAAATCCTGACTGAAAATCCTCAAATAAACTATTGTTATGCAGAAAGTCACAGAGCTGATTTGCTACTGCTTTCTCAAGGATCTTAGAGAGGAACGGAAGGTTAGATATAGGTCTATAGTTAGCCAACACCTCTGGATCAAGAGTAGGTTTCTTAAGAAGAGGTTTAATTACAGCTAGTTTGAAGGCCTGTGGTACATGGCCCGTCAGTAAAGACAGATTGATAATTTCTAATAAAGAATTGCTAATTAAAGGTAAAACTTCCTTAAGCAGCCTAGTCGGAATCGGGTCTAAGAGACAGGTGGAAGGTTTAGACTTAGAAATAGTTAAAGTCAATTGTTGAAGGTCGATGGGAAAAGCCATCCAAATATATTTCAGGTTCTACAGCTATGGATCGATCGGTACTGGTTGAGGGCAGTAGATTATAATTTTTTCTCTAATAGTTAGAATCTTATCATTAAAGAAGTTCATGAAGTCACTACTACTGAGGTTTATAGGAATACACGGCTCAACAGAGCTGTGACTCTCTGTCAGCCTGGCTACAGTGCTGAAGAGAACCCTAGGGTTGTTCTTATTTTTCTCTATTAATGCTGAATAATAGGCTGCTCTAGCATTACGGAGTGCCTTCTTATATATTTTAAGACTGTCTCGCCAGACTAACCGCGCTTCATCCACATTGGTGGAACGCCATATCCTTTCATGTTTTCGCGATATTTGCTTTAATTCACTATAATTAGCTTCTTTTTTAGAGGAGCTATAGAGTCTAGTGTCATTCGCAGTGAGCATGCAGCACTATCAACAAGATGGTCAATCTTGAATGGACTAAAGCTAGCGTAGGAGTCCTCTGTTATATTGAGCAATGGTACTGAATAAAACCCTGAAGAAATCGCTTCTTTAAATTTAGCTACAGCACTATCAGATAGACATCTAGTGTAGAAACTTTTGCCTAACGGTGTACACTCTGGTAGAAAAAATTAAAAAGTTATTAGATAATGGTCCGATAAAAGAGAGTTCTGTTGAGAGACAATTACATTTTCTATTTCAATACCATATACCAGAACAAGGTCGAGGGTATGGTTAAAAGAGTGAGTCGGTTTATGTACACACTGACAGAAGCCAATAGAATCTAATAATAATAATACAATTATAAAGTGATTACAACTTTTGACGGACATGGATGTAAACTGCAACATGACTAGTTAGTGAGGGCAAACAACCCCGAGGTGGGGATTCTAGTTTTGGGATTCAATACATTCATGGACATATTTTGACAAAGTCACTACAGTTGGTAGTTGTTATGAAATTCTGTCACAAGCGACAGCTGCCTCAGGGTCTTCATACAGGTCTCTGTCCAGTATCATCCTATGTTGCACCCAACAGTGTAATACTACCATTGTTTCATATTTTATTGTCCATTTTCATGATCCTCCTTTCGTCTCGTAAACCTCTATGCTTTTTAAAGACACTCCCTGTGTATTTCATTGTCGATATTTTGTATCAAAATGGCAGCTGACTTGATTTACTTTCATGACTGTACAGCAGAGAAGTAGCCCTTTTATCCTAAATATGTGACCATGGTTACCAAGGTGTCTTTTGGAGTTTCCACATGGCCTTCTTTGGAAAACAACTTGACATACCCTTTGGAAAACATGTGTATGATATTTTATGACATGTTTGGCAAATTTGAGCTTGGGCTAGGTAAGGCTTCATGCTGCGTTCCCATCGTGTTTTCCAATAATAAGTTACCCTAGTTCAGTTTCTTTGAACTTCTATTACCCAATGCCAGTAGCACTTACAGTGATTCTGACTGTTAGAGAAAACAAATCAGTGTTATCTTTCAAAAGAGACCAAAACCATGTGAGAAACCTTCACAGAAAATTGTAAAAGGTAGGATAAGAATCAAAAAACCATAAGCCCTTTGTCTGTGGAAATGACAAGCTGATTCTCAGTCTACGAAATGAAACTCCTTTCACCTCTATTGTTGCTTTAGATTGCCCCAGAGCCAGATATCTGAACACCTCAACAAATAAAAATGTGACCCATCTATGGGCCGAATGGGAAAGTAATATGAGTGAGCTGACCCTTTAAGCTAGGCTGGACTGACCTGAAACCTGGAATCAACAGGTTTTCCCCATCTATTGCTGCAGGACAATCTCAGAGGTAGCTGAACCTTTGACCAGCGCGCTCTCAGCGGGATAAGATGAAGAGGTTGTCAGTTGTCTTAAAGCAACCGCGCTCTTCTTCACCTCCCCCCCTGCGCTCGCCTCTAAAATCTGGAAGCCATCACGGCTCCCTCATATCTCCCCATAGCTAGATATGAAGTGAGCTCACGTTATAAATATCTCCATTCTGTCTGATTGCCCTCCAAATAAGTCACACTGTTCAAACAAGCAGAGACTGCACTCCACCGCCTCCCATTGTCTGCCATTGAGCTATGGACGCCACGGTTGACGATTTATTATCGGCACCTTTCCCTGGTGACCGATAAGCATTGTGATGGATGCAGGATTTTACTGTGCCAAAATGGCTTTATCTCCCCACTCCAAGCTACTATCTGCAGCGGTCTGATGAGGTGTGCTTAGTCTCTCTCCTCTAACTTACTTTCTCACCCCCCTCTCCCCTTTTGCCTCATCTCTCAGATGGCAAACCGCTGTGAATCTTATCCTCCAAAGAACCCATTTCACCAGGAACAAACGTATTCTATTATTTACTGATTTAGTTATCTATGCACTTTGTGGCCTCTCCCTTTCTCTCTGGTTTATTTCCTAGTGTTTTTTATGTGTGCTTTTGTCGGCGCCCGTTCAGCAATCACAACATCAGAGCTGAGCAGAAAAGCTTTTGCGTTTTTTTCCCTGGTGCACGTTTCACGTTGTTATTTTACGCTTCAGATGCAATATACTTCTATTTAGAAACCCAACTATCAATCATCTCAATTGTTGCTGGCAAACTTCAAAGCGCTATTCGACTTGCTGCTCATTTTCTTTCTATTAGTAACACTCAAGTGGATTGAAATATAAAGAAGCAGAAATTACAGAATGTGTGTGTGTGTGTGTGTGTGTGTGTGTGTGTGTGTTTGCATATCTGCTTTTGTAGTGTGGTTCTGGAGATGGAAATTAGCAGCAGTGACAAGAAATGTCTTCACTTGGAGCTAAAAGGTAGAACGTGGTGTCTTTTCCGCTCTGCTTGATGTTTAATTAATTCTGTTTTGTTCCTTTTCTTTTTTTAAAGACATGGGTGTCTGTAGTTTGATGTGAACTCACTGTGTCTGTGTGTGCGTGGCGAAGAACAGGCAGATTAAAGTTCAACTAATGAGTTTTATCAATGGTCCTTTTGCAGGAAGAAAATGATATTGATGTGCAAATAAATGGCCTTAAGAGTCAACAAACATGCTAGTGGCACTGTGAGGGTATGATGTTCACCATATTAATTCAGTCAGCTGTTGGAGCAGCAGCATTAGCTGATGGAGGCACAACTGGAGCTACTTTAAAACCCTAAGTGACTGACTGCTACAGTATTTGCATGTAAATGTGTACTCCTTCTGGAAAGTCCTAACCCAGTCAAATCTTATCCTACTTTTAGATTCCACACTATATCAATAAAAAAAACACCCGTTTTAACTCCAGAACTGACAATGATGACGGTTTTGAGTTTTCTTCACTATCAACAACTCTGCATACTTTTAATGCTACCAGTTTTCAAATGTTCACATATTTATTCAAAAATAATTCCCACAGCTAATTCCCTGACTCCATGGGAACATCACATTCCATCTTTATTTTCCCTTCCTGTTTACTGCTGGGGGGCTGCATCTTTTGATTATTTCATAAACTTTGAAAAAAGCCCAAAAAAGAAAAAAAGATATAACAAATTTTCTTGGGGGGATTTTAGTTTTCCAGAAATGTTTCTATTTGCTATGCTGTCAATCATCTTGTAACCCTTCAGATTTATTTTGTGGCCCCTTGAGGGTCCGGACCTCCCGATTAGAAACAAACTATACACAAAATTAGGGAAACTCTAAATGGAAACCAGTGATACAATCCATATTTCTGCTGTCGAACATATGTATACTGCTTCATTACTTTTTTACTTGTGCCAAAGTATTGACAGACAAAAAAACTTCAGGAACAAAAAAGAATGAGATCAGGAGAGCCATAACTGTGATTGAGCTTTTAGACTCTCTAACAAGACATGTAAATAACTTCAAACAGGGGCCCCTTCATTCTTTGGGGCCTGTGCCCAGTATATGCAGTAATCCATCTATCCTGTATGTGTGTGTGTGTGTTGATTTGTATCTGTCAGAAATGCCTCCCAGCACGGAGGCACAAACAATCCAGATCTGCAGCATCCCTTTCCTCGTCTTCTTGTCCTCTCCTTCCTCTCGGCGGTATTAAGCATCACTCACTGCTCCTCCAACACTGTCAAACTCAATTTCAAAGTTTTTCATCTGCCAAATCCAGCTGCATTTTCCGGCTCAGATTCGTGATCACGCTGCGGTCGGGAAACAGAGCCAGGAAGAAGTCAGCGTGATCGGCGAATCTCAACGAGGCAGTGTAGCATTTCAAAGTCTGCTATCATTTCCCGAAAAAAAAAAGAAAACACCAGCCCCGGCCCAGTTTTGGCTGCCGCTGTGCATCGAGAAGTCAATACATTTCTTAATTAAAAGAATGCGTCTCGAATGCACAGAACCTCAGCCCCTGCTCACTGATGTATTTACCCAGCTTAAAGTTGTGGATTTGCGTTTGTTTTCATATATTCTAATTTCCTGTCATCATGTGTTAGTCACAAAGGGAAGTTTAGCCTAACAGAGTGCTTTCCCTAACACACTGGGAGTGAGATCGTGTCAGTGCACTAACTGCTCTTTCAATTTGCCTCTGTGGAAAGCACGGCATATTTGCCAAGGCCACTAATCAGAGCCGGCTGAGTGGAGAATATGTGTGTAATTTATGACATGTTAAATTTGACTGGTGTACTTCCCCTCACTTTGTGTTCTCTGCATCTCCACCCAGGAATACATTTCATTCAAGCAGAGCAACAGAGCTCGGGCCACAGATTTCTAACCATGGGAAACGCTGTTATTGCAAAGATAAGAATGCTCAAGGCAAGTAAGTCCATATATTATGCTCTCTTTTTTTCCTCCGCCGGGTGTTTATTTACCTTGGAGATGAACGCGGTAGTCTCCCTCTAGGCTGAACGCTCCCTGCTCAGGGTTGTGGAGGAGACGTGCTCTCTAAACACAGATGGAAAGAGCAGGACAGAGCCGCTCTACCTTTATTAAACCTGCTGTATTGTGGGCGCCCACTCTTCTGATGCAGAGCCTCATTCAGCGAGCCTCCTTTTGTCTTCTTACACTCTGAGTCCGAGTTCTCTGCCAATGATAATCACAGTAATGTGTGCTCAAATGGAAGCACATGCCTCATAGAAACTGATGAGATCAATATTTCATATATGCTGTTTTTCCAACTGATGAAGCGTCCCATAACATAATACAGAGCAGCTATTACGCTGCATTTAACGGTACTTTAACAATGACTCTGTTATTTGACTTCACTAAACCAATAGATGAAGTTTGCCAGAGAAAGGCCTAATTTAATTTGTTTTCATCTCTCTGCCCATTTTCCTCATATCTCTCTGTCATCAGGGCTTGCTTTTGAAAAAAAAAAAAAAATTGAGGTCTGAGGATTTTCCTAAACATGTAAGAAACATTTCAGTCTTGTAGTTTCTCAAGGTGGAGAACATTTTAGCGACTTAAAGCAATCATATTTTAAAAGATTTGCATATGTGTTCCATGTAAAATCTTAATCTGCAAGGTAATTGGCAACGGGAGCAGATACAGCAGAGTTGTACTATGTTATTTTCTACCACTGATTGAGGTAGCAACACCTGGGCAAAATGGAAACTAGTAGAGGCCTGAATCAGTTTACTCTAACAAAACTTTGGTCTTTGTGGATCACCTCGAGAGCAAACATGGATCAACAATTATATAGCTAATAAAAGACAAAAAAAAGAAATGTCTTTGGCATACATGGGACAGTGTGGTTGTGTGTGTGTGTGTGTGTGTGTGTGTGTGTGTGTGTGTGTGTGTGTGTGTGTGTGTGTGTGTGTGTGTGTGTGTGTGTGTGTGTCTTCATCAGTCTGACAGCAAACAGACAGTATTAGTGTACATTTGGTTTGTTAAAGGGGCCAGATACCAGATTGGGAGCATTTTGATAACCTCTCAACGTCTCTCAGCATGTCGACGGAGAGCCAAACAAATAACATGGCAACAGCAAAATCGCCACACTCGAGGCTTCAAAATGGCAGTCCACAAATCACTGGGTGACGTCAACATGACTATATCCACTTCTGATTTACAGTCCATGGAGCTAACCAGTGCTGCACAATCACATGCACTAAAAGCATGCATGTCCGGCCCTGCTACATCAACAAAACAAGGAGATGCTCAGATTCCAACAACAAAGGGAGAGAGACTTCATTCTCTGTAGTCATTACTCCTTCATATCTTTGAATAGGTAGTTGTTTGATATATATATATATCAAACAACTATATATATATATATATATATTATTTTATTTTTTTAATGCTCTGAATGTGGATTAGAGCTCCTTTAACGTGGGGGTGTGAGCTGCGAGAGATAAACAGGACATGCTCCGAGGAGTGGGATGATAGCCAGTGGACACAGCTGAGGAGGCAGCTGTGAGGAGGAGGAGAGGTGGAAGGAGAGGGGGAGGGGAGGAAGGAGAGAGAGAGAGAGAGAGGGATGGGAGGAGAGCAACACACTGTGGAGGGCAGAGAGCCCTGACAGCCACAGGAGTCTCAGAGTGGGACCTCTCCAGGCTTGACAGATGGACAGACAGGGCTACGCCCCGCTGGCAGACTCCGGCTCTCAATGCCAGCGTGAGCACGTCAACGTGCACTCTAACTCACACACACTAGCAACTATATAAGCATGGAGAATACAGACCTATGCACAGAAACACTAAGAATGCAATGTGGAAGACAAACACAGAAACAAACTGAGAACAAACACAAATTCTGTCTGTTTCAGAGGATTAACACAAAGATATACCTTTCTCCTGTGCTTTACCTCAATGCAGTGTCGGGCCAGCAAGAGAGAGAGAGGGCTGTCTGAGGCCATTTGACAGGAGGAATAAAGAGTTAATAATAATCGAGTTCAAAGATTTTTATTCCGTCGATTCAGGACAGTGCCCAAAACAGTAGGCATTGACTTGTGTGTAGATCAGCTGGCCCTTGCTTTCCCACCTGCGTGGGACAGCATTGGCCAAGATGCTAGACCTGCAGTGAAGCTGGTGGAGGCTGGAATGACATGGGGGGGGGATTCAATCAGAGTTGACCATCTGCCAGATCACCTGTAACGTCAAAGGTGTCATTCCCCTGTGCAGTGCATCTAGACTGGCTGAGTGTGGCACACACGTGGCAAGGCTCTGACAAAGTACCATGACATGCAGTTTAGGATATCTTATATAAGAATCAAGCGTTTTTAATATTGTGTTGCTCCATGTTGCCAGGTTAAAAATGCTAGCGTTCATTTCTCACAAAATATGTGTAATGCACTGTATCAGTACTCCTCTGCACACTAATATTTAGGTGTAACTCATATGACTTTGGTGCTGAAACCCTCTAATACAGTTCAGAATATGTTTTAAAGAGATAAAAACCTGTACTAAAAGACTGTGTAATTAGCAGATATGCTACATTTAGTTATCAACATCATTGATATGCTCAGGAGGTAGAGCGGGTTATACACTAATTGGAGATAGGCGGTTCGATCCCCAGCTCCTCCAGCCTGCATTTCAAAGTGTCCATTCGCAGCATACTGAACCATGTGTGCCATTGGTTTGGATCGCGATGGGCAGCTGGCAGCTTGTATGGCAGCCTCTGCATCAGTGTATGAATGTGTGACTGAATGGGTTAATGACGTCCAGTAACTTTGTTACACAATGATGGATGTTAACATGCTTACATTTCGATTATGCTAACATGGTTAGAACTACCTGTTTGGCTGCTTTCAACTGCTTTGATATGTAGACGTCGTCATGCATACACTGACACGTTACCAATATAAGACTCAGATAGATGGATCAGGGCTGAGGATGAGGATGGATGAGGCCAATCTATTCAATTCAGATCTATGTTTATGTATTCTATGCATTATATACTTTGTATTACTGGCCAAGTTCTGAACAATATGTTGCTGCATTATAACGTTTTACACGTTTTACAATTTTGAGGATTTTTTACCAGGTGCTTGTGTACGAATTATTATAATTCATATAATAATGAACAATTCAGTAAATTTAGATCTATGAATTTATTTGTTATATTTACTTTTACAAAGTTAGAAAAGTAATGTCTAAGTTGAGGCTGATGTCTTGCACTTTTAAGAATGATCCCAGTCTCTTCTTCACAGTGAGGCCAGCTGCTAATTACCCTAACACTGTTATCAGATCAGTACTGGGCACCCAAAGACCAGGTTTCAGTATCTGGACTGAAAAAGTCTCCTCTCTGCATCCCTATTGAGCTCATAGTAAGCATGTTGGTGTTTGAGTTATTTCATATCAGCGTCAGTTTTCCTTTGAGACTAACATGCTACTGATTGAACGTTATCTTTAGTCTGTAAGTACGGCTGGAGTTCACAAGAATCCAGTCTGTAGTTTTAAAGGTATCCTGTCATGAAGAAAAGTATGGAAAAGGGGAACTTCTAACCTTTTGCTTACGGTAGATAAAATGTCAGTGGATCACCAAAGTCATGATTCCTTATCAGGGAATCATGTGTGCACAATATTCTATGCCAGAATGTTATCTGTAATATTTTTCTATCTGGGCAAAAGTATTGTACCAACAAGCGATTACCAAGTAAACTGTAAACACCAGCTGATACAGAGAACTGATTCAATCCATTTGGGGTCATTGCTCTCAAAATAGGGGTGAATCATGAAAATACCCTGACTCACCCCCAAAATATTCCTCTGTTTGTAATAAAAAGGGTAGAAAATCCCACATCAGTGAGGCCCACACCCTACTCTACCCACATGTTCGGCTTCCCCTGATGTCTTTCTAAAATATAGGCTAATTGATGCAGAGAAAATGCGCTCAGATGTACAAAGAGCAGCAAATTCACCGTTCAAAGCGAAGCTGTACTCTCCTCCCTACCGCGGAGTATTCTCTCCCTCTCCTGCAGTGCTTTACAAAACAGTGGAATAAGCCGAGCACAGAGGGCGAGAAAGAGAGAGGCTGTGAGGCTGAACGAGTGGAAGACGGAGGAAAAAAGAAGGGAGGTAGAGTAGGAGGAGAAGGAGAAAAGAAAAGGAGGAGCGGAGTGCTAGCGTTTAAATTGATTCTGCGACCCACGGGCCTGCATCCTGTCACGCTTTCATGCGTCTCCAGTCCTCTGCCACCCCGTCCAGGGAGCACGTCTGAGCGGACCCACGGCTCTTTTCCAGCCGTGGTTCCTTCAAGGTATTTTCATCCCGGGCTATTTCACAGCTCCACTGTGTCCGACCCCTTCTATTTCTCTTATCTTCCACACTGTCACAACCATTCAGCTACTGTAGACATCAGTGAGGACCCAGAGCTTATAGTATTTGTTTTAAAAAAAAAGAAAAACTGGGATTCTCCCCTTCTCTACCCGTCCATCTTTCCTCTTCCTGAATCCATTTCTAGCCCTGTCCGTCTCAGCATGCGTCCCCTTCACATCTCCAATTTCCCCTTACACTTCCTCACACTTGCACTTTCCGTTAATGACTTCTCTTCCTCATCTCACATCATGTCCCTTCAGCCTCTTTCCTCCGTCCCTTGCTATCTTTGTTCTTCCCCCCCTGCTGTACGCTGTCATCTCCTCTCTTTCTCTGCCTTGAGTGCCATTTGATGAGACCTGGATTGAGAGCGGCGGAGTATCAGCGCCGTGCAGCCAGGTGGCCCAGGAGAGGATGTCAGGGAGAGAGACGGAGCCCTCCTCACATTAAATATCATCTGACATGTAATCTGCCGCACCTTCTGCTGCTGTGATGAGAGGAAGAGGACGGGACTGTTCCCCATAGCCCCCCCATCCCTCTTTGTTTCATGTTGGTTGAGGAAGAAGTGCCACGTAATTAATACATCAAGACAGAGGCTGTTCGGAGGGTGTCTGTCTTTGATAGCAAGAAAGAGGAGAAAGAAATGGAGACAGACTTTTTAACAGCACCCATTTTCATCAGGGAATAAAAGATCAACCAGGGGCATAATTATGTCTGAGAGAACAATCCCCCCTACTCCTCCCCTCTGCGTGTTCGGACAGCCTGCTATCTATCGCTAAGTTGTCACAATTCTGCATCGTATCAATACATCACAAGGTCAATTTGGCATCCAGATCATAGGTGTGGAGTTGGGATGTGGGGCAGCGGCCAGGAAAACAGCCCTTCTATCATTAAACAGAGGCTGTGGGCCGCGCTGACACAGTTGCAAATTGGAAAATGAATGAGAACTGACACGTGCCCAAGTGAAATCTATCCCGTAGAATAGGATTCCAATATGGAGATGCTGTGGAGATGATCACCTGGAAACAGAAGCAGCGCATTTCAGATTTGAATTGGATTGTCCTGTGGGGTTAAACCGGTGAAGTTTTAAATTCAACTGAAAGCAGATTGGAATTCCATATCCAAATTAGTTGTTAAAGGTCCGGAAAACATTTATCTCAGTCAAGTTTTTTACTATGGCTGATAGGGTCCAACATGAACACAACTGTTGTCAGAATGAGAACAGTTTTGGTTACTTCACATTAGCTATTTCTATTTTTGTTTTGTCTTTAGTTTTCTCACTGACTCAGTAGGAAAAAACGTGAAGTCATGATATTACTGTGCATGTTGCCAGGCCATTGTCAATCTAATCACCGCGCACACACAGTCCTGATGGAGCAGATCCCCGGAGTTTTTCAGTATTGACTCTTACTTAGTAATAATTGATAACTATAACTATTACATAGATTACAAAGTTACAAGTTTCAATCATTTGAAGTGAATTTATCATATCATGAAACTCTTCAATGTTTATTATTACAACATTCTCAGCATTACCACCAGTGACCACAGGTGTCGCCAAATGAACTACAACGGCTTACCTTTTGCTTTATAACCTCAAAGGAGCTAAATTCAACATTCAGAGCTACGGCTGAGCGATACGGAGAAAATCCAATAACACAATCTTTTTCACCATATACCTGGATATCGATATTGCAATGACATTGTAGGGTTGACATCACTTTACTGTAATGCAGCCTTTAATACCAGCAAAAGACAACACATTCCACATTATGATATCCAAAATCTATGACGTTATCTAGTCTCATATCACAATATCAATATAATATTGATATATTGCTCAGGCCTATTCAGAGAGTAACCCAAGCTGGCGGTTTGAATTTTACATCAAACTTCACATTGAGGAGTCGTTTGATCTTTCACACTTGACTGAATTTGATTCTAACAAGCCAGAGTCATATCTGGTATAAAACTAGCAGTCACCCACGAGTTCGATCCCAGTGGCCACAAAATCATTCTCACTCAGCTTTCATCAAAGTGCGGTGGTTTTAGGCTTTCAGAGACCAGTTTTGGCTCTCCTGTTTCTAGTTTTGGGGGTAGGCTTGTTCCTCTGTTTAAAGATTGGCTCCACTCTCTAAGATCAGAGGACAAACACATGTGAATTTTAATGTGGATTTTCGCTTTCAGAAAAAAATAAAAATAATAGAACATTCCCTCCACAGCCGTTGCCAGGAAATGGTCTTGATTATGAAGACATCATTTGCACTCGCTGCAGGCCAGGCCTGGTCTTCCTCTCTGCTGGGAGGCTGTGATGTGTCTCGACAGGTCGACGTGAGCCCTCTACTCAGCCTCAGAGAGGTTGCCAACCAGCTCAGTTAGCCGAGTCTCACTCAAACCCCCAGAGAGTCGGAGAGCACGGCCTCAAAGGCATCGCTGTCCGGGAGTCCATATAGATGCACCCTGTGCTCCATCGCAGACATTTGTTCCTGCCACTTTCAGAATTGCTCTCAATCTCTTGGAGGGAGTGCGGCGTTCCTTCACCCCATCCATTACTGGTCTTCTCTCCAGTGGATACACCACGTCCACCCCTGTTTACCCGACTGCCTGTTCCTCGCTTCCATCGGCTGGATGCTGCTCTCTTTTGTCCCTGTTACAGCTACCCTCTGCACCGGCATACATCGCCCAGGATGCTAATGGCCATTTTCTCTCTTTTTGTTCTGCCACTACAGGAATTGATGGCCAGTGCCCCCCCCCCGACCCACAGCTGTGCATTATTCCTCCAAAACATTTCTGCCTCGATTCAAATGGTCGGATTTGCTAGCAATTTTCAAAGCTGTAGAATAATGAGAAACAAATCTTTGTGGAAGTGCCTAGCTTTCCTATTCCATCAGGGATCTATCAGGGATAGACTCGCAGCCAACGCTAAGTGGTAAAGAACAGCATTGCAAATGCAGTGTGTGATAAATGATGATGAAGGGTGTAACATCTGAAGGGAAATATGACATGGCTGGGTTTCTAAATGACAAAGCGAGCTGTTCCACGTCATACATGTCTGGTCATGGTGGATATTGATTGCTCGCGTTGCCGAAACAAGCTCTGCTATGGAGTTAATGACACGTGCCTCACACACAGAGCTCCACGCTACGTGGGAAGAAAATGCTTTTATTGGTTATCCCAGGAGTGAACAATCCCCAATCAACAATAATCTTCTCCATAGCCACCCATGACCTCTGGCCTCCCTGTGGAGTGTCAAACACAGAGAGGATCAAAAATATCTCCAAAAAGGCCAATCTTTCTCTATCTCCACACACACGCATATACAGGTTAAACTCCTGCCTACAGTCATTCATTATAGTTCCATGTGTGGACCGGCTGGTGTGTGTGTGTATGTGGCAGTGAGACGGAGTATAGGAGGAGAGGGGGTTTTTGGCGAGTGTCGAAAGCGGTTAAATCATCGCACATAGGACCAAAGTGGCACTTATAGCACATAAACGTCAGTGGGAATGAGTTGGTGCTGGGTAGCCGGTATAATATGCATATACCGAGGTGTGTGTGTGTGTGTGCACTTGTGGCAGTGTAAAGTGTTGAAGCAAAGAGAGGTTAAAAACAGAAAGATGATTCAGTCAAGCATCTGCTCACATCAACTTCAGTTATCAAGCTGTGAAAATATCCAAGGGAGACTCTGTTCAGTGTTCTTTCATATTTTCCCCTCACATACTCAAAACAAAATGGAAGTCTTTCAAGGCACTGAAATGACAAAACTTATAATCATTAATCGCAGCTCCATCTTTTATTTCTCCTCCCCGCCCAGACAAGCCTCATCCTGCAGCAGATCGGAGCCTCTCAGCGCGGCGTTAGAATCGGCGAGGGCGGCCGCCTCACGCCGCTCAGGCGGGCGATGATTAAAGGCTGACCTTACGCTTAATTAGTGGCAACTGGGAGATTTCAGCACCTGGCCATGAATCATGGGAGGGTAAAAAACAGCCGCCGGGGGAAATGTTACCAAAGTGATTAGGTGAGGGGTGTGAATCAATAGTGCTGTTGACCTGCGAATGGAGTGGCGGAGGGAAGTGAGGTGCAAAATGAAGGAGAAAAAAAGAATGAAAGGACGTGATTAACACGGCTGACCCGCTGCTGTCTCTCAGACACCAACATAAAAGGTACACTGGTTCAGGCTGAGGAGGGAGACCATTGATTCTCTTTATTTTGCTAAAGTTAATATGAAAAGAGATGGCATGAATAAATAGTCTTTTATGAATGTTCATATAGTAGAAATTCCAAGGACATTGGAATTCAAATCTTTTTTTTTACCCTATAATGTTAAATTATAGAGCAGTAGTACGCAGACTATTACATTGATATAATTAGAGATTTGTCCTCTATTAAAATGATCTTTACACAGATTTATAACAAGAAGTAGTCCATGCGGATGCAGAGGAAGAGAGAGGTGAGATGCCGTCGGCTCGAAAACAGTTCGTCTTACATCGAACACTCCGTCCAAAGCTAAGGAAAGCGGGCTAAATGGCTCATTGAAATCTGGAGCTTTTAATCGCTTCTGTGAGGCAGTTTATGCCAAATCTGTTGTTGATGCTCCATTCCCCCCTCTCCTCCGCCCTGAGTCGGCCAAACTCGTCTTAGTATGTAGCCAAGGTCAGGAGACGCATTAGTTATTGAAGAGTGGAAATCGATAGCCGAAGCAATCCTTGACAACGCACTGCCTACAACTTATCTGGCTGCCGGTGAGCCTCTCTCTGTGTGTGTGTGTGTGTGTGTGTGTGTGTGTGTGTGTGTGTGTGTGTGTGTGTGTGTGTGTGTGTGTGTGTGTGTGTGTGTGTGTGTGTGTGTGTGTGTGTGTGTGTGTGTGTGTGTGTGTGTGTGTGTGTGTGTGTGTGTGTGCTACTGGGTGAGACAGAGCAGCGTGTTGAAATCAGTGATCACCACAGTGTGTCTGCTACTGGTGCTGGAGGGAAAGAAGTTCTGGAAGACAGCATGAATATTTTTTTTACAGTAAAAAAGTGAAACAGTTACGGGTCAAAAAAGGTTTATATAGTTATGATAGTGATGGGATAGATCAAGGTCATGCTAAGTACAGAATGGGCTGGTTGGGGTTATGTAAATCATTGTCCTGCCTGAATTCAGTTTTGGCATTTTTAGCATTTACCCAAAGCTTTACCTAAAGTCCCAGTGAAACAGAAGTAAGAGCGTCTCTAGCTTCCGTTTCAGTAAAACACAATATTTGAGCAGTGAAGGAATTTCAATAAAATCCTCTGACCACTAAAGTGTGTGTGTGTGTGTGTGTGTGTGTGTGTGTGTGTGTGTGTGTGTGTGTGTGTGTGTGTGTGTGTGTGTGTGGGTGTGTGTGTGTGGGTGTGTGTATGATAGTGTCAGTAAAAGCAGCATACTTAGATTTCAGCATTTAACTTGGTGAGTATCATGTTGTCCTACTGACGGGAATGATGGAAAATCATGCAAATAAGAAGCATTATAAAAAACTCAAGGTACTCTAGAACCAAGTGTTTTAGCAGTCTTCTCATACCATGCACTTATCATTGTTGGGAACCATTACATGAAAGGGCAGGGTCGTTCCGTGGAGAAGGCATGTATTATGAATGCAGAATAAATTACTGATACTGCACAATGCTGGTGTAAAAAGCTATTTCATGCTCATCTCTTGTGCTAAATGCCACATTTGCGGGTCAATTTAAATCAAAATCAATTTACTGAATCTGCTCCCAATTAAATACCAGTTGCTAATGCCCCGTGAAAATATGGCCTGGGCAATGGCTGTGTGATTCCGTCAATTCAGGTGGAGACGAGTCCCACGTGGCCCATTTCATTCACACACACACACACACACACACACACACACACACACACACACACACACACACACACACACACACACCTCTATTTCCACATATAATGCACTCTGTTGAGCAGGAACAGCATGCTTTCTCATTGCTCCGGCGCTAATTGGGTTCTGCCCCCTTACTTTTTACATGAGACACGTTTTATGGAGCAATTTAAAATACATAGCGCTGCATAATTAGAAAGAGATGAGGGAATGAGTGGGATCTGTGCCATGACAGGGGGAAGATGAAATGTTTTTTTCATTCACTTTGGGGTGCACGCTGCTGAGCAAAGAAAATTTGTCTGAAAAGAAACGGGAGTGGGTTTGGACAAAAGCGTCGGATCGCCTCCCATTACAACGTAAATGTTGGGAGACTGCAAAGGGCGAGGCCGTGAAATATGTCTGGGGCAGTGGAAGTAAACGGGGTCATCCATGAGTGATTTGGGTAAAAAAATATGTAGGAAGGAAACATGTGATGAAGATAAATAATGATTGGCTCTCGGGGAACATATGCTGTTCCTTTCACAGACTCGCTCCTAATGACTTATTTGTCAAGTTGTTGTTTTGACCTGTGTGTACTCTGTAAATGTTCAAACACTGAGGTGAGCCCAGATGTTTGGCAGACACGTGTGCGCATTAATAAACAGCATTGCTTCTGCACATGTAGCACAGATGCTTGCACAAACCGGCACATCCACAGTAACACACACACACACACACACACACACACACTCAAACTCGTAGACACTATCACTGGACATCCTCGGGGAGTCAGTGGGGGAAGCGCTGCCGCTTGTTGATATTTGTCCTGTCAGCTCTGGAAACCAACGGCTGGGTTCCGTAAGGACTTGAGCAGAGCACTCAAACACTGCTGCAAATATTTAACATGTCGAAAAAGGGATTTACTTGGAATTTACTCCCTGTTAATCTGGGAGGCTAAAACAGACACAAAACCTGTGTGATTTAATAGATTATTCAGAGATACATAGCTATGAATCATTCTTGTTAGCTTGAGTGATGCTCATTTTTCTTTCTTTTGGATCACAAGAACAGCGCTCTGAAATCTAGTGAGCTTGGAAGGTTTTTTTTAATTGTATCCAGAATGATCCTCTTGGCTTGACGATACTTCACAACGGACTTTCAGTTTTTAATGTAATGGAAAATGTTTGATGACAAACTCTCATAACTGGAATTCTTGAAAAAGAGCAGAGCTAGATTTCATTCTGTTTTTATTTTATAGCACATTTGATCAGTTTAACATTTCTTATAAGAATCCACATGATGTTGATTTATGTTTTTGTAAACCGTCTTATTTTCAACCAATAACTATGTGCATTTTTAACATTGTGCTAATTTCTTTCATTTTAAATTCATTCATTTTAATTTTAATATATGTTATCAGCATGCTGAACACCGGAGGCTGCACGGTAGTGGTTAGCACTGTCGCCTCACAGCAAGAGGGGCCCGGGTTCAATTCCCTAGACAACCTTCTGTGTGGAGTTTGCATGTTCTCCCCGTGACAGCGTGGGTTCTCTCCGGGTTCTCCGGCGTCCTCCCACAGTCCAAAGACATGCAGGTTAGGTTAATTGATGACTCTAAATTGCCCGTAGGTGTGGATGTGAGTGTGAGTGGTTGTCTGTCTATATATGTCAGCCCTGTGACAGACTGGCGACCTGTCCAGGGTGAACCCTGCCTTCAACCATTGACAGCTGACATCGGCTCCAGCACCCCTGAGACCCTTAACTGGATAAGCAGGTTACGGAAAATGGATGGATGGATGCTGAACTAAATTAGAAACTAGTTCTTAGCAGTTCTGTTATTGCAACCTATAAAAATGTTTTATAGATTTATTAGCATGTTTAGTAAATAAAGTTCATAAGTACTACCTTTTTTCTGGACTAATGATCTCTTCTAAAAATCAATTTGTTAATGAATTATTTTCAACACAGTTATATGAATGTCCAGTAAAGGACAAGGGTGGTGACTGTATATCATTATTGACAACAAATCCCGTGAAAAGACCATGATACAGTAGCACTGTAGTTTATTTTCCACATTCACTGTCGCTGTAAAAACTGTAAATTCCCCAATGCACTATGTATACCTTTTTAAATGACTGGTAGTTGTGTCAAAGCACTTGTAACATTACTGGGGGCTCCAGGATCTGTTTTCCCATCATTCTAATGTTGGCTAACAGCTTTAGCTTTTGGATATTTGCTTTGTGTAAGACCAGCTAATTAGCTATTGACATATACTTTACTATAGAATACTTGAAGTTGTGCTCATCTCAGGAACGTGGCTATTAGCTTAAATGTGCGTGTGTTCACAAGAGTAGGGCAATATTGAAATCCACGTATTGACGATACTGCTTTAAGAAAACATCTATATCCAAAATGATTGACAGCTGAAGAGAAAGGAGCACATAGATAGAAATATATATGGACTGGGGACGCATTTGTTTCAACACCCATAATATAGGCAGTAAGTGATATTTTATTATATAAGTAAGAACAATAAGTCAGATCAATCAGCTGGTAGTAACTGCCCTTGTGCAGACTCGTTACTGTCGACTGTCATGTTTATATATTGTTGAGGGTTAATAGCTCACCGTGGTATCGGCTTTGGTGCGGATGCTCTTTATTGATGGAGTCCGAGGCAGACTTGCGTATTCTGTTGGATGGTGAGTTTGAAGATGGTAGCAGAGATTTGTGGTGTTTTCCATTTTAAGTCCCGACTTGTTTATCTCCCAGCTTACACATGAACTCATGTTTATCAGGCTCTCCTTTTTCATTTGGTTTTAATCCAAAGAATCACCAAGTAGACAGATTTGCTTTGTTTTTGCTAACAAGAGAGGACATCTTTCCCATGGAATCACATGGGCTGTACCCAATACTTTGAAAGTACTTTTTTTCATCTTACAAAATATTCAGTTTTAGGTCATATTTGTGCTGTTTAGACTTTCAAATACGAAATTTTCACTGCAGTCAAAAACTGTTTATACTCTCGCAGGCACCTTTATAACGGGGTGGTCTAGCAGCAATCTAACAGCACCATTAATTGCATTTAAATAACCACAATTACACAAAACAGGTGCTAATATATGATTTGATGATATAGTGTAGCAGCATTTTTGTGGTCGAAGGGAAGGCCCGGTAGCCTGCTTGTGATTGTTTGCATTTATCGGAGACTGGTTGCTTGATAGATGGTTGTTTTTTTTTTTTTTTTTTTTTTTTTTTGGTTAGAAGTTTTGATTTTGTTGTGGTTTCACTATTGCCTGTGTCTTGTTGTTGACTTTTAAGAAACATGCTAGCTTGGTTAGGATGGCTACTTGTGAATTATTTTTGTCAAAAAAAGATTTTCTTTGCGTCTTACTTGATGTGAAAATCAATTGCTGTTTAACAGTGAGATTGTTGATATCCTTGTTGCCCTGTAATTTCAAGATGCATTTTAAAATCTGACAAGTTGATCTTACTTAAAGATATCTAGGAAGCCCTTATGTCTTGGAAAATTTAAGTCAATATAACTGTTAGTTTTTAGTCATCTTTAGTTCATATCGACTTGTTACGTTGTATTGCAAATTAAGTTAATACAATTTAGTTAATTTAGTGAATATTTTATGTTGATGCAATTTTTTTATTATTTACTTGGAAATATATACATTTTTATTTATTTAATATACGTGTTTGCTTACCTGTTGTTTTCTGAAAAGAGCTGACCAGAGTTCCGATGTATTTTTTGAACAGAAGGTTGCTCTTCCGCAATTTCTTTGCGTCTTAATGAGAAACTTGGGCTGCTTCATGAGCTGATTCATATGCGCTACATTTGGTGTGAGAGAGTGAGAATTTAAAAGATTTTTCGTGTGCACGTCATGACATGAATTGTGTACATCAAATTAGCATTTGCACTTTTAAAATTTAGTTAAATATCTGGGGGGTGTAAACATTCTGGGCATCTGCCTGTGTGCATTCTCTGCTTGCCATGACTTTAATTTTGTAACTGCAACAACTTAATGTTTAAAAATGAAGTTGATGAAAATTATGAATTTGGGTAGACCTCTTTAGGATATAGCTCACAATACAGGCTCTTTTGGTTAGCTTACCTGCTACTGTAAGCTAATATTAGCATTAATCTGACAGCAGATTGAGTTATAACCAAACAAAAATGTAAATAACTTAATCATAGCTTACAAATGTAAATATTCAGTGACGCTGAATAACTAACCTACAGAGCCTGAAAATGTTCTGCTTCTTCCAAAGTCTCCAGTCCACACAGTTTCTGGAAACTTCTCCTGTACTGCTCTACTGAGCATGTGCAAACCTGAGCTCTGCGTTCACACTAGGAACACAGATTTATAAATCCAGTTTATTCAAGGGAACTTAGTTTTTACCCCTTTTAACAAGTAATCTTCTCACATCATATGAGTTGTTTCAACAGGGTAGTGAGAAGTAAGTAAAGTACACTAATGTCATTTAGATAAGCTTGGTATTACCTTTTACAGTGTGGAACAGTGACAAAAAGGAAGAAGGAAAGGGCTCATGTGAGCCTTCATACCAAACAAACACAGTTTAACAAACTCATACTACTGAATTATTCCAAGGCCCTCTGTCATATACTGTAAGTTCATTCTGCTGTACACGTTATAAATCATCTCAGTAACCCTAACCATGGCAGTAAGCACTGATAAACTCCAGCACATCATGTTCTATAAATAACACGTCCATGTAATAACCTTGTATGACCCTCTTGAAGCACTTTAATAATAAGAACACTGGTGATTATGGCAGTTATTGAAGCCGTATGGCCAGAAAATCTGGGCTGGCTAATACTCCCAGTTATTCGCAACTGCTGTGGTTGCATCTGGTTTGTTTCAGGTTTAAATCAATCCATGTCATGATTCACCCTGAGAACCAGCGGGGCAGCTCGGAGCTCCTCTAAGAGCTCATGTATCAGATCTGCTCCTCGCCTTGGCCAGAGGATCACAAGAACAGCGCTGTAAAATCTAGTGAGCTTGGAAGGTTTTGTTTGATTGTATCCAGAATGATCCTCTTGGCTTGACGATACTTTACAACGGACTTTCAGTTTTTAATGTAATGGAAAAACAAGTGTTTGATGACAAACTCTCATAACTGGAATTCTTGAACAAAGAACAAGCTATATTTCATTCTTTGTTTATTTTATAGCACATTTGATCAGTTTAAAATTTGTATAAGAATCTATATGATCATCTACTGCTGTTTATTGTTTTGATTTAAAATTTGATTTAAAATGTATTTGTTTTAATTTTAATATATGTTATCAGCATGCTGAACAAAATCTGAAACCAGTTCTTGGCAGTTCCTTTATTGCAACATAAAAAAATGAAATAAAGAATTATTAGCATGTTTAGTAGTTAAAGTTAATAAGTAGTAGTTTCTACAGTGTATAAAGTCATTGAATAATCAATTTGTTAATTTATTATTTGCAACAGTGTAGGAATGTTTAGTACAGGATAAGGGGTGGGGACTGTATATCCTTATTGACAACAAATCCCATAAAAAGACCATGATGTAGTAGCACTGTAGTTTATTTTGAACATTCACTGTCGCTGTAAAAACTATGAAATGTGTAATAATTTGCCACTGAAAATATTCCCCAATGCATTATGTATTTGTTTTTGAGCAACTTACTAAAAACTATTGCTCCCATCTGCTTTATATAATCACTTATCCATTTTTTTAAATGAAACTATAGATTTGCATTTGTAAAAAAAGAATAGAAAAGAAAAGTGGACAATAATGTCAGCCTTTTCCTTTAAATATTAATTGATTTTATTATTGTGACTAGAGAGATACCAGATTAACAATACGCAGACTTTTTAATGAGTCAGACAAACCACTTAGGTGTTAACAGACGGAGTTTTCTAAAGTATTTCTTTACAATAGCAGAGTTCAGGATGAACAGCTCCATTGTACATGCAAAACAAAGACACTTCAGTGGCTCACTGTGAATGTGAATACATTATTAGCCTTGAAATTTGTTTTGAATGTCTGGCACCTCGAGCGAGAGAAAGAACATGCGCGGCTCCAAGAGGCAATAACAGGTCAGATTTCCCCAAAGGTTCTGACACCGGCACCGAAATTAATTGCAGCGCTCTGAAGATGAATAAAGGCATTTGTGCTGTGATTAAGGAAGCCGAGTGCTCCCTCCCTGCAGGCCTGAACCAACATTCAATAAGCCCACAGCAGTGCCTGCCTGATGGACTCTGCCTCCATGGAGCCGCAGAGCCTGACAGGAAACAGAGTGCCACACACACACACACACACACATTTGTATACTTGTACTGCAGAGAAACACTCCCACATGCACGGGCTGAACCACCCGCCTTAACCACACACACACAGCTCTGTATGCATGCCAATGCACATATACATAGATTACAGTAAATGCAAAAACAAACGCAGACCCATCATTTGTCAAAAAGTGGGAGCCATAACAGAAGGCACAAGGAAACGTGTGTGTGTGTGTGTGTGTGTGTTTGTGTGTGTATGTGAAGTGGAAAGGCAGCTGAATCTCTCTGAAAGAGGCCGTCAATGACGAGTCCCGATAAGAGAGCGCCTATGATACGGTGCCTGACATCTGACGGCCCGTCACAGCTAAACGGAGCCTCGTGTCATTTTAATCGTCACCTTGGGTGGCAACGGGGCTGAAGAGTTTTATAGCATCTGGGAGTAATAAACCGAGAAAAGATAGCAGAGCGGTGATGGAAGTTGTGGGAACTGTTGAAAGATATAGGTCGTCAGGCTTTCATGAACATGGGGTTCAAATTTATGACATTGATGTGTTAAGAAATAACATTAACAATGGATTTTTGTAATTTTTTAGCAACAAAGACTAGGTCAGGAGTTAGTTCTCGTAAAATATGGTTTGAAAACAGAGGCATATAATTAAGAAAAAAAGAGCGGGCAAATAGTGTCATCTCTTCCATGACCTGTCAGGAAGTTAGAGTTTTAACAGCGGGTTTCTTCTTATGTTTTTAAGCTGTTTGGATTGCAGTGTTTTGATAGTTTGGCATCTTCTTACCTGGATCAGTGTCAAATCCTCTGAGCCTCAGAGATTTACTCTCCACTGAATGCGGCGCATTCTATCGGTCTGGTCAACTTCACTTTTCAGCCAGCAGCCAAAATGGTTAGTGAGCGGCCTCTCGCTCTCACAGTTCTCCTTGTTTATGCTAAACTAATCTCCCTGACAAACACAGTTCCACTTTTCCACTTCTCTAACAGCGTTTGTGCTGCCGCAGAGCACCGAAACAACTGTGTGAAAGTCAGTCAAAGAGCTCTACAATCACTGCCAGAAAAATATTTAAAAGCTTTTTTAACGTTCCATCATGTCCTCCCAAATATTTGGCAGTTAAGAGGCGATGTTTGATATTAGGGCACACGAAAAAGAAGTTAAATCTGCCTTTATTTTTTTAGCTCACCTTAAGTAAAGTGTAAAAGCATAGCCTTTGGCCTGGATGCACTCAGCTGAGTGACATTTTCTGACGTGTAATAACATCTATTCTCTTCTTTTAAGAGTGCCCCCCCCACCCGCAAAAACAACAACAAACAAACAACTCTAAGATATGCTACTGGGTTTGCCCTTGAATTATCCAATTGATCTCCACCCTTGGGTCCCTCTACATGTTTAGCTTTAATAGACGCGCTGTGATTATCTAATACAGTGTTTATCTTTCAGGGGCCGGGTGGGGACACGGTTGCAGCTCAGGGACAGGAATAGAATCCCTACATTATTCTCGGGAGATTGGGGTCTTTACCTATTTAAATTCAAAAGCTCTTCTTCAATTAAAAGCAGGAAGATTCATTGCTCCGTTTGTAATTACACTAAATCCTATATTTGCTCGCACAATGCATTTATAAAACATAAGCTTAAAAACAGAACATATGCAGCCCAAGAGCAAAGGTTTAAAAACCTCTTGTTGATTTAATGTTTCTTCGTGGAGATCTTTAAGTCAGCTCAATTGCTTGCACTGTTGCATTTTTAGCCACACTAGCAATATCAGCCTGGTAACAGCCTGGTGGTCCATCGGTCCAGACCTTTGGTCCAGACTTGCCCATGAACTGTGGCACAGACATGCATGGTCCCTAGAGGATGAAGCCTAATGAGTTTGGTGAGCCTCTGACTTTTTGCTCTAGCGCCACTATAATAATAATAATAATAACTTTATTTATATAGCACCTTTTAAAAACAAGGTTTACAAAGTGCTTTGACAGACCAGCCAGCAAGACAGTGCATAAGAAACAAAATGAAATAACAAGTGACAATCAAATAAACAAATAAACAAACAAAATAAATAAAATAATAAAATGAAATAAATAAAATCAAGTGATAATGGTAAAATATAGTAAACAAATATAAGATAAAATACCAAGACCAAATGAAAATGAACCGATAAAACGACGACATCACATAAAAGCCAATCTATAAAAATGTGTTTTAAGAAGTGATTTAAAAGAGATTACTGATTCTGAAGCCTTATCTCCTCCGGTAGGTCGTTCCAAAGCCGAGGGGCCCTTATGGCAAAAGCACGGTCGCCTTTGGTTTTCAGTTTCGACTTTGGAACAACCAGAAGGGCCCCACCTGAGGATCTAAGGCGTCAACATTTCTCCTATGTATGTCGGGGCCAGACCCAGACGTGCTTTAAAAGTGATCAGCAAAATCTTAAAATCAATTCTAAAACGAACAGGGAGCCAGTGAAGAGAAGCCAGGATTGGGGTGATGTGATGTCGTCTGTTACAACCAGTAAGAAGCCTAGCTGCGGAGTTCTGAACCAGTTGGAGGCGAGAGAGTGACTTGTGGTTAATGCCAGAGAGGAGGGAGTTACAGTAGTCCAGTCTTGAAAACACAAATGCATGTATGATATTTTCCAGGTCTGGGGGAGTGAGGATAGGTTTTATTTTGGAGGAAACAGGACTGGACTACTTTTGTGATGTGGGGTCTGAAAGTGAAGTTGGTATCAAATAGAACTCCTAAGTTCCTTGCCGTGGATTTTATATTTAAAGACAGAGGATCAAGTGCATTTACAATAGGAGTGATGGGGTTTGGGGGACTAAATAAAATTATCTCAGATTTCGAATTATTTAGTTGAAGAAAGTTTTGAGCCATCCAACAGTTGATATCCTTAAGACAGTCCATAATAGCAGCTAGGCTTCTTGGGTCGTCGGGTTTCAGTGGAAGGTATATCTGTGTGTCGTCTGCGTAGCAATGAAAAGAGACATTATGACGTTTGATGATTTGACCTAGGGGAGCATGTATATGGAAAATAAAATTGGACCTAAAATAGAACCTTGCGGAACACCACAGGTAATGTTAGAAGTAGAAGATGAGTAATTACCTATGGTGACCGAGTGGGTTCTGTCAGTGAGGTAAGAATAAAACCAACTAAGTGCAGAGTCCTTGATGCCAACCCAGTTCTTAAGACGGTTGATTAAAAAGGCATGGTCTACCGTGTCAAAGGCTGCACTTAGGTCCAAAAGGATTAAAATCGAGCTCTCCCCCCTGTCAGCTGCTAAAAGGAGGTCATTGGACACCTTGAGGAGGGCCGTTTCTGTACTGTGTAAAGCTCTAAAACCTGGCTGAAACTTCTCAAACACATCATTAAGACCCATAAAGGCTAGAAGTTGGGTTGAAACAACTTTCTCTAAAACTTTTGATAAAAACGGAAGTTTAGAAATAGGCCTGAAATTGTTAAGAACCGAGGGATCAAGATTCGGTTTCTTTAGAAGTGGTTGGACCTCAGCATGTTTAAGACTGGATGGAATAGATCCTGTTGCTAACGAGCTATTAACAATCAATAAAATACTGGGCCCGACTGTGTCAATAACCTGTTTGAGAAATTTAGTTGGTATAAAATCAAGGCTGCACGTGGTTGATTTCATATGGGATATGGTTTCTGCTAAAGAGGAAAGCAATACAGGATTAAAACTGCTAAAATAACTTAGAATATCTCTACTAACATGTAAAACACGGTTTGGGGGACAAATTTGTTGCCTAATGTCCTGTACTCTGTAGAAATTTAAAAATTGCTCACACAGCTCTTGTGAGGCATCAGTGAAATGAGAGGGGGAGGGGGTGACCATTGAGTCAATTATTTTGAATAAAAGTCTTGGATTTGAGTGGTTTGCTGTAATTAAATTGGAGAAGAAGGACGTTCTTGCTTCTTTAACTGCCACTTGATAGTACTTCATCGCATCTTTCCAAATTTCATAAAAAACATGTAAGCCTGTTTTTTTCCTGATGACACCTATGAGGTTGTCATCAGGGGTTAAAATGGGATTTGGCAGGTGGGGGAATGCTAATGGCCAATCCACGTAGGAAGAGGTTTTTGGAGGTCCATCACGGATACACTTTCATTTCAATAAAAGTTTCACCATAGTCAGAGGGTAGAAGGGGGTCCAGCATTAATGTTACAGGAGTATTGCCCCCCCCCTTGCCCTCCTTAGAACCACAACCCTCACAGAGACCACCCGTGTTTTTTATGTTGTGTTCATGACTATTTTTGTTGCGTTTAGTGAAGTGCAGTCTGCATAGGCAGCTGTTTAAATTACACAAATATCCCGCTGTATTTGTGTTTTGAATTTATAAATCATATCTACATTATTGATAAAGTCTCTCTGTCGGCTCACCTGTTTCACTAGATTCCCCTCACTTTCTACGCTGGGTAGGGTATTAAAATAAATGCACAGTATGGATTGCTCATGTCTCGCTTCCATTGGTTAACTAATAAATAAATAACAAAACTTTCAGATTTATTGAGTGAGTGTATTTCTAGCTTCAGCCAGAAGGAACGCCGCGCAAAAAATACCCTGGCTTGACATTATTATGTATGAAACTGCCATTTAGATATATTTACATATTCATTGAAGGTGATCTGTCCCACTTTATCAGCATATTATCATTGTCATTGTGAGCATGTAAGCATCAGCATGACTGTAGACTGTTATGTCACAAATCAGTACTAAATACTATTTTTAGCAGTTAGTATACACAAATGTAATATATATGTAACTTTGGATGTCAAATTAAACTCCACAAATAGAGAACTAAATGTTTTTCCTCGATTTAATGCTAATTATTAGGGTCTACATTTTTCTGTTGCTGTCTCATCATTCACAATTATATTCGTTTTACAGGGATGTGTTATATTTTTTGCAGCTGTGAGCAGCCCCTCTATTTCTTTTGCATATTTCATTGTCGAGCAGTGACGGCACAATGAAAAATGGCTGTGTTTTGAGTATACTTCATGATATCCAGTGAACATCAACATATATTATTCAAAACCTGCATAGGATTAGTACCTAGTTTGGATTTAGGAATTCTATATTACTCCACTGAGAGGAAAGGTTGCCCCCATGTTTTCTTTTGCTACACATTTAAGAGCATTAACCAGCTGAGTTGAACATTTTATTATTTCATTAGTAACATTGTACACATATACCACAACGGAGACAAACTGTTTATCTGTCTGTCCATCTCTTAAGTATCCATCTCGTATAGTATCTATAAATACAACCTCATACGAGAGGTGACCGAGTCACTGTGGTGTCTCCTTGATACCAGTCTGCATTTCTGGAGGAGCTGCACCCCACTCAAGCATGACCGCAGCCTCAGAGAAAGCTGCCAGGAATTTCTCCTCTCCACTCACGACGTCATTCTGTGATAATTTAAAAAAACAACTCAATGCCATCTCTGTGTAACCAGAAAGCAGGAGAGGAAAGAAAGAGAACAAGATGTAAACAAGGTCCTGGATGGAGAACGAGGACTCTGAAGGTAAACCCCCTACACAGCCACACGTGGTGACGCTACACAGGTCGACTGATGATGTGCTGCGAGACTTTCTCTTTTGAGCCGCCTTGAGATGAAGCGCTAACCGCCGACTGTTATTCCCGAAGCTGATTGCATTATGATTGGAACCATAAAGGTGGACTTCACAAGGTGAAGGCATCTGAGAATGTGGAGGCAGATGAGAGGCAGGAGCCGAGGAAGCACTTCATTCGTCAGCAACCTGTCGGTCCGCCTGGCTGATTCATGGATCTGCGTGTCAAAAATCTCACCACAAATCAGTTTCCCATGAAAAGGAGGCCGACACTCACTCCGTCTGGAGACAGCCACCGGAGGGATTCTCTAGACGTGTGTCAGAGATACGGAAGAGGCCGAGGAAAATTGAGTTCCAGAGCGGCTTTGCCGAGCTCGCATTAGACGCCTTTCATTTGCCCGACTCACCAGCTGCTGTGTCCCTGCGGTCCTTTAATAATTCAGAGCTGGAAGACAGGAGGCGGCCATGTTTGCTGTACTTATCTCTGCGTTTGTTACCATAGCACCGTCTTGTATGTACACTGTGCTCCCAGGGCTCCTTTCAAAATTATATATTTGATTTCTATCAAAATAAGTACCTTTGGTGCTGCATCACAGTGCCTCCTGCAATGTGATTAAACTAGTGTGTGAATTATTTCCATTAACCTCTCCCCATTTTACATTTGTTTTTTTATCACTTCTCAAGTTTTTAAGTGTGCTCCGTCGCCCCGTTTTCCTCCACTCTTTCTTTGTAACGCTGGCAGAATAATGGAGAATTACCCCGTCTATAAAAAGCTCCTGAAGTCAGGAGGTGCACCGCTGCCAAACGACACTGAAAGCAATTACCGTATGTTTCAACACCCCTTTCATAGGAAGGGATCCGTCTCGAGGGCCACTCGCCATGCGTCTGAGACTCATTTGGTTCACATTACCATATCCTGCCGCAGCACATTGGAGCCCCGGCTGTCACTGCCTCGTCTTTTCAATGTCTTCTGTGTGTGATGGCCCTGTCCTTGTATCAACAGAGGATAAAGGAACAGAAAAAAAATAAACTTGCGTGCAAACAATTCTTTGTTTAAATTTCTCTGGCATCAGGCGAGGAGTCATTCCCTGCTGCTCCGGTGACCCTACGTGAGTGAAAAATGAGATTGAATAAAAGAAGGGGGTTGGGGGGGACACTCTCTTCCTTGCCATTTTGGTGCCGTCGGGGGAGTTGTGAATTCAGCAGATAAAGGTGAGCCTCGCCGCCTTTCCCTTCTCAGAGAACAAAGCTATTGTTGAATGTCACAAAAGGGGCATGAGAATTCTCAATAAAACGAAGGGAAGACGGTGTAATTTGTTTCCCTCCTGCTGTTTCATCTACCCGGATATCTCCCCGCTGCCTCCCCACACACACACACACACACACACACACACACACACACACACACCCTCCTTCCTCCTCATCTGTCCCCTTCTGGCGCTTGAACTCTATGTGGGTTTGCTGTTAATTGGATTCAGATTGTGGAGATAATAAAATCTTATGCGGAGCGGCGTTCGGCCCCAGCAGCGTCTGGGTTTTTCCCGAGCCGGTCCTCCGGTGGATGCGGCGGATAAAGTAAGTACAGTAGTCACACAGAGAGGAGGCCGAACAGAGAAAACAGTCTGCAATGCATCTGCAATGCATCTGCTCGGCAGGCGGCGCAGCCAGCAGGGAGCAGGGTCACCCAATCATTACCGCCCCGGTGGGATGATGTCATCCCGTTGCACGCTGAACGCCAGTCAGCTCCCCAGCACACACGTGTCCCTGCCTGGGAGAATGCATCGCCACCGCCGTCCTGCTGAGTCAGCCGGGTGTAGGTAATGTGTGTGTGTTTGGAAAATGTGTTAACAATACCGACAACCATGAAGGCACTGGAAAGAGACCACGGGGAAGCATTCCACGCCGTTTTCTGCCACATGACCTCCAGTTGTCAGTGGACGATCTCGCTGAATAAATTCATGCTACCTGCTGCCCAGACTGTCACCATGACAGCTCAAGAATGTCAACAATATAATTATAGGGTAATTCCAGTGCTCACGCACTTCCTGCTCCAGTCAGGAGAGGGAGGAGAAAGACTTTGTCTCCATGGTTATTCTGTTTGTGTGCACGGTCCGTCCGACTGACTGAGATGAGAGAAAGTCTTTGTGTACTCGTTTATGGGAAATTGTGTATTTTGGACTAGCCTTTTTGATTTTGGTGGGATGTGAGGAATGCAAGTTCTTTCAAAAGCAGCATGAAAAGAAAGAGACAGCCAGAAGGGTTAAAAAAAAAAAACTGCACATTTGTTTTTAATTTCCCTAAACCCTCCCTGAAAACCAAATCAGAGCGATCGCATAGGACGACAAAATTGTTGCGTTAGCGGCTCTCTAGCATAATGTTTTCTTTTACAGGCAGAGAACATGTTTGATCGCCCTTCTTATTAGAGACGAGGCTCTCCTCAGCAGTGCCTCCCTCCCAGCCCTTTCCTCACCGCTGTCGGTGTCTGTCCGTCTACGCCGCCCCACTCTCACTGCGTGGCACAGCGAGAGCAAAAACAGTCTAAAAAAGGGGAACACGCTCCGATGCTCAGATGTTGGATACGGTGCCAAAGAGGGGCCTCGGTTCCTCCATCCAAGGGGTCATATTATGTTTGGAGGTTGGCTCTCCTCCTTGATCAATAAGACAAGTCACCCGTTTGCATTAATCCCACAAGATGCCCACACGTGGGAATGTGCAACACAGGAAAAATCTCAAAGGAGGTCATTTCTTCATGTCTGCAGCGGAAAAAGTTCCACAACTTTTTACAGTTATTATGTTATAAGTGCAGGGGCTTGGTGAGCAAATGCAGCTTCCCCTCCCCTGACTGCGAAAGAGAAAATACTGGGTAAGGTCTCCCCTCTTTGTTCTCCACATCAACTCAAAGCCCCACATGATTTACTCCAGAGGTTACGATAGAGGTATTGTTTGAAAGCCGGCGCATTCCAACAGCATTGTGCGTTTCCTCAATTTTTAGAGCATGACTTGCACATCTTGACTGCGAAGAGCACTTGTGCCACCATGCCCCAGATGGACTCCTCGGGGACAGAGAGGACAAGATCCTGCTTCCTGGCTGCATTGTCCGAGGAGAGTATCCTGTTTATTACAGCTGGATGAGCTGCAGAAGAATGGCTGGCAACACCTACACTGATGGCACTGGTCGTGTATTGAATTTTGAACATAGGGGGGGATCTAAAATTAATAAACAGATGTCCGAAACAAAGCAATAACTCTCCTGAAATTATTTTGTTTTCTTGTCTTCAGATGACTTAAGGAGATTTGCTGGCTTTCCTGTGCAGACTGTTTTTTTTGGGATTTCAAACATTTCTCAGTCTTACTTGCATATAAATAAAACTCCTCCTGTGTATTCACTCACAGACTCTTGAGGAGGCAAATGTTTATTACGGAGCTCTCTTTTTTTTGCGCGGGTGATGGATTACCCTGTTGAATTTACAGAAGAACGTATTATAAATCACTGCTGTACTGACCTTTCCTTATAAAGTGGGAATCAAAAGCCTGGGCTGATCTGAACAGGAGGCTGGGTGTAAACGATGAGACTGCTTTGGCCGGGAAAGACTGTTGAGGCATTCGTCGGACAGGAGCATTACAGTAAAGCACCGACATAAAGCAGCGTGTGGTAAAGAAAGTTGTGAGTTATTGCCGTGGACAGAACATATCCTGTCCCGGTCCATATACAGGATTACTGTTATTGACAAGCGCAGCACAATGTGTTCTCGCTGTGCTTTATGTCTTGTTCTGACCAAATCAATGCTGTGACTAAGTGCCTATGAAAGTCAAACCATCACTCTACAGTAATGAGGAACTCTACTCTTGTGCTGTACAGATAACCACATGGATTCTTGTTCATGATGTTAGCGAATAAACAACAATACATAGTGTTGTGTAGAAAAAGAAGAAGAAATAAACGTTTGTCATTCAAAACTAGCTTATGTGATTATGACTGGAGTTGAAGGAAAAGTTCATGGGAAATACACTGGTTCACCCTCTTGCCAGAGAGTTGAATGAGAACATTTGTACCACTCTGTGCTGAATATGAGGATAAAGCCAGCAGTCTGATAGCTTAGCACAAAGACTGGAGGCAGAGTGAAACAGCTAGCCTGGGATATGGCTGAGTGCCACAGAATCTGTTTACCAGCACTTCTAAAGCTCACTAATAATTATATTATATCTCAGGTTTAATCTTTACAAAAAGTGTAAAATGTAAAATTCACCATTTTAGGGGGTTTATGTCATGGATGTATAAAGAGCTGGGGGCCCATTAATTCTTATGAAAGTTCCTAAGTGGCACTTGATGCAAAATTGGTTCGACTTTGATTGATGCAAAATTGGTTCGACACAGATCCTCCACATCCGTCGCCCTGTAGAGCATTAGCATTTCCTCTAACCCCGCGTTACGGCAGTTCATCTTACAACCTTCAGCTTTAGCTACATATTTGAGCTACTGTGCAGAGAGTGCCTTTAATCTTCCTACCGAGGTCTCGGCAAAAATGTCAAACTATTCCCTTAATTGACTAAATTCTTCCTCAACCTCAGGCAAATAGCCAAGACTATGAGGTCTTTGTCATTTGTTGACCCTCCTTTAACTGTGGTTTCAGTTGCTACAGCAAGGATAACAAGTGGAACACCTGCTCACCCACTCTGTTCTACACAGTTGTCAGGGTAGCAATACAAACTATTCTCAATTTTAAATGGCTCTATATGGCCATATCACCTAATCTATGGAGAACCCACACTATTTAACATTAGCTTTTTACCATTCCCTGAAGCCTCTTCTGGACGTCCATACATTTTGTGCCTAAGTCCCGCTGCAGCCTTGGGTTGAGGACGTGCAAACCCTGCTAGGGGTTTCAATCCGGTAAGACGCGGGATCTTCTGGCATATTATTAAACCTCTTATCATCCCTCCATGTTGAAAGTGCTCTGAGAATCAGCACTATCTATGCTAGCTCAAAGTGGCTGGTGCAAAAGCGTGCCCGTCTATCTATGTCCCTTGACCCCCACCAACCCTCCGTACCGCAACATTTAAGGTTGTGCTCCCTACATGGTTTTTAAAAAATATCCTGTCTTGGAGGAGGCAGGTAGAAATCGAGGTTCTACATACTCTTAAATGCCATGTTTCCAGCGTTGGGGATCATATGCTAATTTTAACAAAAACAAAAAGCAACAAACAGGATTTTTTATACGAAACCTTTATTTGTGCTCAGTGCATTCTTGAACATGTTGATTCAAATGAGGTAAACACTTTGACAGAGATCAAACTAGCGTGTTAACAAAAGTTAACAACTTTCCCGCCGTGTGTTTTCACGCCAGCAGCCCACAGCTCCTAATGCACAGGTCCCCCCCTGTCAATGGTTGATTAGCTGAATGGGCTTTCATATTATGGCCAAAGTTGCAGGGCTCCGTTCAGACGAGACTATCGTAAAAGTTCGGTAGGTTCACTTTTCTCATTAGGTCGGAGTCAGCTTCGATTTCCTGTGCGAGTGTGGAGTGGCAGGCTTGGGTGACTGTTCTAAATGTAAATCATGGCTGAATGGAATTACACCGACAGCCAGACATCTGTATTTTAATTGGCCCCTGGCCACTGCCCCCCCCTTTCATTCACTCCCCCACCCTTTCCAGCCCCTAGCAACAGGCTCCCACAAAAACGTTAATTTATAGCCCTAGCGCAAAGAATACACCCCGTTTGTGTGTTGAGAACAAGGCGAAAAAAGCCTGTAGCCGACACGGTAAAAACAATATTTAGCAGATGTGTTCACTGCTACGACCTCCTTTGTAGCATCAGCATGACTAGGCTGCCTGAAAATATTTCGCTTGGCAGCTTGCTGTGGGTTTCTGCACCCTTCGCCTGCATGTGTTTGTTTTGACTCGAGGATGCTTATTTTCACTATAGGCTATCTGGCTGTCGGCTGCTAATTGTGAGGGGAATGGTGTGATTTTCGAGGACGGGGATTATTTCAGTCGGTGATTCCTCCAGTGAGGTGTATGGCCAGGGCCCACTGTTTAACCGTGGTGGTTGCCGGGCAGTCGGAGGGAGAGGCAGAGAGGAAGGGGGGGGCATAAGAATCTTTTCAAACCAGTTTGTACGGAGATGAAAGAGATGCGGACAGATGGAGAGATGATGAGGCAACTTGAGTGCAGTCATTAGGGTGTGTGGTAATCCAGACGCAAACCTCAATGTGTTGTTAGCTAAAAGTGAGAGAAAACCACAAAATAGCATAGAGGGCTGTGTTGTGTTAAGGGGGCAGCCTTGGTGGGGATGGGTTTAACCGATTAATCTTCCAAACGTCGGTATTAGCCAATATTAGCCTTGTTGACTGCCAATTGCCTATTCGCAAGGAAGATGACATTTGCCATTTGGCAGTGGACGGTTAACTGTTGTGTTTCATTAATTTTGCATCAGCTTGGTGACTGTGAGTCCAACGAGGGCGCCACAGCACATTGCCGTGGGAACTTCCTACGTGCCATCTTCGAAACCGTACCACCGTAGTCCCGCTGTGGGCTTAGGAAGCGAGGCAGCAAGGCAGCAAGGCTGTGGCGGCGTGAGTTCTCCATCCACTCCCTAGTAGCGTTGGGCATGCTACTAGTCCACAAGCTAATCAACCGTGGATGTAGTCGTTCTCATGGACTGATAAGTAAAATTGAAATTAAAAATAAATAAATTGGGTCACAAATATACTTGGGCAGGACGTTAGTAGATTGGCCCCCCGCTAAAGTGAAGTATGAATGTGGTTAACACTGCTTATTTTACAAATTGCCAACTTTAAGTTATGTTTCACAGAAGAAATGCCTTCATTGGGTTGTATAAGTGCACTGAAACATTCCTTTTATTGAGTACGTAGTTGTACAGCAACTAAAAAACATATATTTTTACATAAAATAGGTTATTTTAAAGGTTGTAATATTAATTAGTATTTTTTGTGTTATGAAATGCTGGATGACTTTAAAACAGCTCAGTTGTTGTTATTTATTATTGAAGATTTATTTTTTTCCTTGGCACAAAAGGGGAATAAATACATAGCAAAAACAAAATAAACAACAACAAAAACATTGACATTGGATGTTTGTCAAATTGTTGTTCAAAACATCGGTATCGGCTGAGAATTTCACAATCGGTGCATCCCTAGTTAAAGCCGAGGCCTCAGATGGATTTATGGATAATGGGTTTATTGTACACGCTAATTGTTTGAGGATCTGGGCTGCATGGTGTATTCAGAGAAGAAGGATTAGTCCGATCAGTGTTTTCCACTGGTAAAATGTGTGGCAAAAGTCCAGCCTGGGTGTGCAGAGGACAGCATGTCTGGATAGAGGGACAAACAGAGAGGAGGGTTTGGGAGATGGAGAGAAATGTGAGGGCAGAGAAAGAGCTCTCGCTGCTGCAGCACCATCACACAACCCCAAAATCCAGAGAGAACAGTGGACCGCTTTAAGGCTGATGAACAGCTCAAGCTGAGACCTAGGCTGAAATTACTGCATGGGAATAATAGTAGTATGGATTTTCTTTTGTTTGTGTACTTTATTTATTTCTCTATTTTGCATTTATTTATTTCCCTTTTTCCCCCCCTTCTAATCTTCCATTTTCCACAGGATTTACATCCAAGTATTGAGTACACCCAGAAAACCACTCAGCGGAATAAGTCCATTACTCACTCAATTACTGGAACAGCACGGCCTGCTGGGTCGGGGTTTGGGGTGAAGCAGGATGGAAGGTCTTGTGGCTACCGGAGGGTTTTAGTGTGTCAACGCTTTTGGCTAAATTCGGCTCTGTGTCTTTCTGCAGCTCCGCTCTGCAAACCGGGAAGCGGCTCACACCATGTATTTAGGCCGCTTTGATGGCAGGTTCATATAGGTTATTTGTCATTTCACTCTGTGCTATGTAGCTATGTGGTGATGAATATTAACGCAGCGTGCCCTTCCCTAGCTGTTCTGTTGTTTTTAGCTGTATGTACTTAGATACTTTAATTACAGAACCGAAAATGTGATTTATTATAGAGTGCAATGCATGCTCTTTTCCCCCCCGGGCAATGGCGTATCTTACGCGCTGGGGTCCCTTCTGTACAGTATGTAACCATATATGGAACAATCACTGGTGAAATTATTTGCTTTGCGTGGGAATCCTTGGAGAAAAGGCCTCGTAGGCTTGTACATTTCGTCCTCTTGTTTATTTAAGCAGCACAGCGCGAGGGCTATCAAACACCATCTTAGCTTTCATCTTCGGATCACGTAGCCAGGACTTCCTCCTGTGCAGTTTGTGCAGACATCTGGCATTGTGGACTCCGGGTCAGGGGCCTCCGCCAAGGAGAAACAATGAGATATTAGCATGTGGAGAAAGAGAGCGCGAGAGGTAAAGACAGAAAGGAAGGAAAGGGAAGGGGAGAAAGTGTGTGAGAGAGAAAGAGAGGTGAGCACACATGCGGCATAAATCATCACAGACCCAAAGATAATAGAAAATGGCAGTCCCCACAGTCTGCTAAATCAAGCCGCTGCTTCCTCAGTCTATTTGGTAATTGCAAAGAATGCTGATCGGGGTTGTTTTTTGCGGCAGCTACGCGGAGCAAAACAGAAATGAGCAGACAGAGCCTCACGTCGTCTCCAGCTGAAGAGATTCAGTGGCAGCTGTGGTTGTCAGAGGGCGGAGCAGGCAGCGGGTGGATTGCTTTGGGATGGGTTTTGGAGCTGATGGGGATAGTGTTTGATGGGAGTTGGATGCCGACATTTGTCGAATCAGCAGAGGTGTCGTGAACCAGGTCAGACACTCTGGCTGAAGCTGCTCCTGTTTTGTTGCTGAACTGTCCATAATCATTTGTGTCCATTTACCTATCAGGAGGACAGTGAAGGGCCATTAGTAGCACTACAGCGACATCTATGACACAACAGCAAACCCATCAAACTGTGAATTGCTTATCCTTTTGGCCATGTTCTAGGGACGCACATGAAAAAAGAACAGGAGTAGAATGGACATTCCCATTTAAATCAATTTAGCTGGACGGTCAGAGGGTAAGCCATTTTAAGGTGTACCGTTACTATTGTAGACCGTAGTGGGCTAACTTCCATGTAAACTAAACCAACTTACAGCAAGTCATGCACTCACTGGGTTGAGGTTTCGCAATAACGACAAAAAAGAGCAGTGGAGTAGTAACGTTACAGAGTGTAGAGAGTAAATGAGTCAAACTTAACAACTCAATGATTCATCGACTCACTCTTTTCACGGCGTAGAAAAGCACATTACTATCGCCAAATTAGCGACAACTTTGTTGGGCTAATTTTCTGTAATCATTGTAGCATTAAATCATGGTGAAATTGGTAAGCTTGCTTGCTAACACTGGCTTGCTAAAGAAAATGAGCTGAATAGCGGGCTGGTGGCCAGCGGCAGTGCTGGTTATGGGATGGCAACAACGGTCAGTCCACCACTTTACTATCTAGCAAATGTTAGCATGCTCACATGCAAAACTAAGGTGGTAAATATGGCAAAATATTCCCTGCTAAACATCAGCATGCTAGGTTTTCATCATGAACATGTTAGCATGTTGATGTTAGCATCTAGTTCAGCCTCACAGAGCTGCTAGCATGGCTATAGACTGTTGGTCAAAATGCATATTCTCATCTCTGCATCTATAAAACATAGCTTTTTTGATCAATTACAAAACATGATTGTAGTACATTCTCTCACCTCTGGTATTGACCATCTTGCTTTTGGTATTAAACAATGTACACATGGAAGAACATTGATAAATCTCCACTTTTTAATTGATCTGGTATCATAAATTAGATTTGAATATCTTGTGCTGCGAGATAACAACTGAAAAATATTAAAGAGAATCGAAGGGTTATTTTGAACTCTGGCAGACATCATGGGTTGTCAAGTGGTATTTCTTTCATCTTAGAGTTATTACTCAGATAAGGCTGGACTTGAAATTTGCTGACAGGCTGTATACTCAGTAATTGCTTGGGTTTATTTTCATCAGGGCTGACTTTTGTTCCTTGTTTGAAGAGTTTACTTTTGCATCCTCAAACAAAGACTAGGGAGAACTGGTCTGTATCATGATTTAGTAAACTAAGCATTATATAATATATATTGGTTGATTACTTCTTTAAAGACAATAATCTTTGGCTGTACCCACTACTAAAGTTAACAGTTTGCTGCAAACAAACCAAAATTAAATTTCCCTTTATATTTATCTAATTAGTTTATTTACTCTTTTCCTTTGTCTGTGCAAGCAAAACTCTTACAGTTCCATCATTTCATATTGTTTTCTGGAAAGCTAAAACAAACGATGTAATCTGGTACTACTTAATAAAAAATAGAGACAATTCTCTTTTTTAATTTGAGTTTAGTTGTGTTGACTTTGTAAGCAGTTAGGGATTATAAGAGGAATTTCATGGAAATAACTTCTCCATTTGAAATAAAATTGCAGGCACATAAGTAAACAGCTTTTGAAAATGTTCCTGAAAATAAAACATGCCAGGGACTCTTTTTTTTTGTGGTGCATTGGGGGCGAGAAGTGGGACCTTCTTATTTCTAAAACACTGGTTACAGACTTGTACTTAACTTCAAAAGCAGATTTTTTTCATTTTATCTGAAGAGGAGTCATTTCCCCCAAAATTCATCAGTTTTTCAGTTGAAAGACGAGAATATTGTAATGCTGTTAATACAACTGATTGATCATATTGAAATAAATAACTTGATCATGATTAAAGAAACACATTTCCCCCAAATACCAGTTGTGATTCTGATATGAGCATTAATATTACCGGTAGTGAGAACGTCTTGGCCTCTGCAGCATGAGAAATTGAGGGACTTCAGATTACACGTTGATGGAATAAGAAACAACATGCAGACACTCAGCAGTCAGTCTCGTCTGTTAAGCCACCAGGGCTTCAATCGCCCTCTCTTTAAGCCTGAAGATTGAGGCTGCTTAGAACATTATTCCTTCATCCGATTGAAAGTTGGGACAAATAGAGCACTGGGCTGGAATGGGGTTTGTCCCGTTTCCCTTAAGAGCCTGGATGCACAGACAATTACCAAGTTGTGGGCAATGTGATGGGGAAGAAAACCACTCTAAGTCCATGTGGGATGTTCTGTCTTTTACTAATCTTCTCTTCCCCAAGTAGGCCAGAGTCTTTCTGGAAAGTCAGAAGGATTGCATAGAACTTTGCCATTTGCTCAACTCCATGAGAATCGATTTTTTTATTTTTGTCTGGCCTGTTTTCCACCAGCAGCCAAAGAAACTGAGGGTGGCGTGAGACTATTGTAATCAGGGAGCCAGCTATTGTGTAGTTTGAGACACCGACCATGTCTGACATTTCTACCCTCTCTTGATTGTAATAAAGGATTTCACAAACTTTGCAGCAGCCATTGAAAATGTATCTTCAAGTCCCTGTTTATGCTTGCCTATTTGACCTATGCAGAAATACAAATAACGTCCATTTATTTAATCACAAACCGATTGTAAAAAAAAAAGGCCCCCAAAAGCATGTGAATATGAAGACCGTTAATTTCCATCTCACTGAATCTCTTATCTTTTGTTCATAATGAAGCACATGTTGATTAATGTGAAATGACAAGCAGAGAGACACCCAATGTGGGTTTCAGTTTGAGCAATAATCAAGTGGGTTGAGAGTGACCTGATGTCCCTGTCACAGACAAGCTTACATGTACAGCTGTACAACTGCCAATGGAGTTCACCCCCTTTTTTTTTTTTTATTACAGCCTACACTTAATTAAAAGTTTCTGTGACATTTCTCAGTGGCTGGTAATCACATCAATTAAAACATGATTCCTGAGCTACAATTCAAAGTGTAGAGGGATGTCTATTTTCAAGGCTATAGCAGAGAAAATATGTCCGTTCCAGTTATTAGCACTACATCACTCTTGTTTAACTGCTATATATGTTAATTTGTCACTTACATGCAGTTTTTGCTCCCCTGAGAGCAGAATATTCTAACAAAAATCCACTGTAATTGTTTGTGGTGTCAAACAGTTCAGCTTTCATGGTTTTAATGCACATTCAAAAGTGATGAGCCACTTTAAGTTTCATGTACGATCAATCAGCTTTCCATTTGGAGGACTCCATGAAAAGTATTTCAACATTTCAAGGTAGAGTCACTGAATAGCATCTTTAGTTGGCTTTCACATACTTAGGGGAGGAAAAGTGAAGTGGCAGCCTCCATTACTGACCCATTTCAAGATCTCAACTTCAAATACTTCGTACTGAGATCTACAAAATGGGTCCTCTCTTACTCTCACACTCCCTATTCTGAACCTTGGAGTAAATTTCTCATCTCAAGGAGCCCGACCTATTCTGACAAGGCACTCAGCGCATCACATATTGGAAATGTGAGCCATCAAAGTAAGTTGAAATCTTTTTCTGATTTTGGAACCTATGGGAGGCCTTTTAAATGGAGGAGCCTGAACATGTGCGCACACAAATTTCTGTCCATCACAGCATCACCATCGATGGTCGACAGAGGCTTTGAAGTCTTTTGAAGTTAGACTATTGATATTATGCTTAGTGTAATTTTCATGTTTTTTTCTGTGCTTTTACCATGTCCAAGTCTACTTTAGAATAGCCCTCTATAGGATTTCCTGCTCAAAACCATGAATCTAAATTTGTGCTTTGTGCCTGATTACATTACATTACATTACAGTCATTTAGCAGACGCTTTTATCCACCTGATGATGTCACTACAGAAAAAGTAAGGCTATTACCAAAGTTCTCAAAATCCTGAGGTGGGACATGAATTTCTACACCAAATGTCATGGTAAATCATCCAAAAGCTGCTGAGATATTTCACTCAAATCCATAATGACCAAAGTCATTAGGATTCATCCTCAGGGCGCCATGAATGTATGTGGGAAATGCTGCTGCAATCCATTCAGTAGTTTCTGAGATATTTCAGTCTGAACCAAAGTGGAGGACAAATCGACTGACAGACCAACTTTGACACCAATAGTTAAAAGCGTGATAAAATCTGATTCATCTGACATGCAGTGCAGTTAGTGATATAAAAATAGTTTCTTTTTTCTACAAACCACCTGCTGGTATGAGAGTGTGAAAGCCCTGACACTCTGACAGTGAATGCAATATCACATCAGTGAGACAGTAGACCAAGAGGCATTCGTAGGGCAGTATATTCCAGCATTCTGATTTTGCACGTCACATTATCTAATTATTAGTAGAAGGATACTGCCTGCAAAGAACTCGCAGATGGAAGCGAGTGTGGCCTCAAACGCCTGTGAGGAACTCCAGGGAAATAAGAAGCACGGGGCTGCGCTAAGTTTGGGCAAGTGTGTAAACGATTTCAAACCTCCTAGCAACCTTCTGTAATGGATGATGAACCCAGACTGTGATGTCCTCCCCGCCAAGAAACACTGGAAGTGTCTGAATTAGTGCAAGTACCTGTGACACACTAATGTAAATAAGGGAGCAGCAGAATTAACAGAGCACTCCTTTTTTTTCAACCTCTGCAACCACTCAGAGATTCAGAGGGTAAATGTATGTCCTTTCCCCCCTGAATGGGGCAGGGAGGGAGAGGAAATGCTGCAGAAAGTAACTGAGTGTGCCTTGTGAGCGGAACACCCTCAGACACAACGAAGAGAAAGGAACAATGCATTTTATCTGATCCGAGACACCGTCAGTATTGAAGCCAATCAAAAGCTTGAAGGGAAAACCATCAGGGATCAGAGAGTTGATGTAGAATGAGTACATGCTGCGGAGAACGTATCCTACTTCTGATGTAATATTTAGGATTCCGCCCACACACCACATTTTAGAGCCCAGTTGTGAGTCGCAGTATTCAGCCTGTGAAAACAGTGGTATCATGTCTTCTCTGTCACATGTGTTAAAGTGAGGTTTCCTATTCATGCAGACAAAAGTGTATTCAGCTGCTTTTTTTTGAATTATATGAAATGAAAAGGAACAGGACAAGCATTTTTCCATTTTCCATCAGGTGTTTCTGTGCGGTCAAAGATCTTTACCAAGACGACCTGAAAACATGTTAAGATAAACAGCATTTCTAGACCTGGACCAGCTTGTTAGGGTTAACGCACAATAAATGCCAGTAACTTGCAGTGCTGTAGACGTCTTAACCTACTTACCAGAAGGTTTTCTGTCTTCAGCAGTAAGGTTTCATGAATGATAAAAAAAACCTAATGGAAATAATCTTAATTTTTATTTTCTTAAGGGAGTGATAGGCTACTGCCTGAACACTAATAAGGATCTCGCGGTCAATTCTTGTAGTTCTTGGTGGTCGCACCACATCAGATTCAAGGCCCTATAACATTTGTTCAGTTATTTATTAGAAACGCAAAGAAAAAACCTTGAGAAACACAAACCAAAAATAAATAATACAAACATTAAGATGCTGAAGCAGTGATTTTGGAGGCAAATCCCATTTCTTTGTATTTCACATTGCAGCTCTTTCTCAATTTTGGTCTCTTTGGTTTGCGGTTAGTGTTGATTGGTTCGTGATCCGACATGTCTTTGTGTTTTTATTAAGAGATTACATTTTTTTAATATGTACTTACTGTATCTGTTAATAAGGCAAAATCAACTTAAAAAGGTGATAATATGTATCTAATATTACTTGTTACTGCTGCCCCCAAGTGACCAAAAAAAATCATTGTTGCACGTTTTATGAGGCGAAAGAAGACATTCAATTAGTTTAGAGCCTCTCTGTGTTTTTATTAATGTCCTATTCCAATCTGATGGCATTCCATTCAGACTTATGCAATGCTGAAAGTGTCTTGCAAATAACACACGATCTGACCTAGTTGTGTACCATTGTGAATTTTATGTTAGAGTTACTCAGGTGCTTACATTTGCTGTCTGGAGCTCACCTGATAGAGCAAAAGCACCATGTATCAGGGTCCTTACCGAAGTGGCCCCCGGGTTCCATTCCTGCCAGGGCCTTTACTGTGTGTCATCCCCTTTCTCCCCTTGCACTATCCAAAAAAAGATGAAATGCTAACAAATATCTTGAACAAAAAAACAAAGTTTGTCCTCAATTGCATTAGGTTTAAGCAATACAACTCCTTGGTAAGGAAAGGATCATGGTTTGGGTTAACATAGAGCCGTTCTGGCAAAAAGGACTGAAGGCAAAAATATTGCAAAATGAAGATCAAATTACATCATTCTTCATAATAATTAGCCCTATGCTTCTGTTTGATGCACTGTGTGTGTATTTTTGGATCCATGGGCCTTCAGAACAATAAGCGTTTTCATAATAACGGGCTGTTGGATAAAATGGGCTTTTGGTCCAATGGGACATTGAGGTTTCCCTAGGAACATTGGCACCAATTACATCTGGGTCATCTCAGTTTTGGCTTGAGACTTCACGTAATAGTTCTAAACAGGTGGTGTGAATTTTGAAAGATATGGGCATTTATCAAGCAAACAAGTTCTATAAAGAATTGGCCTCTTCTGCTTAAATTTGACCAACATATTTTAAAAACCTGTCTCTTATATGTTTCCCAGTTTTATGGAAGTCAAATACTAAAGTTGCTGAATCTCTTTAAGAAGACAACTTTTATGATCCAGCTTCCTGAGAGCTCATGATGACAGTTTAACTGAAGAGGGGAGGCTGAAAAACAGGAGTTCTCAGGATGAGTTCAAAGTGTTGAACATATCAGGAGCAAAGACACTAGTGAATGATTAGTTGTAGATCCTGTACAGTATGCGGTGTGGGGGCGTGTGCATGTGGCACAGTGAATTTGGGAGGCAGAGTGGGAGATGAGATATATCGGAGTGCCATACAGTAATGGTGCGTGGGCTTCAGCGAGCATGTTTTAAGTCAAGAGGAGCGTGTGTGTTTCTTTTATCACCTGCTCCCGGCTCCCTTTATTTTAAGGCCTGATGACAGGTAGGGAGGGTATGAACGGAGGTGGTGACTCACAATATAGAAGGGAGAATATGTGAGAGGCTGTCTGGTGCACACTCTGGTGTCTCGTTCATTACTCAGGGATGTGAGGGGGATATAGAATGAGTTCGGTTCAAATGGAAGTGTTGGCTGCATGCATGAATGTTTGTTTTCCCAGGTGGTTGTCCTGAGGCTGAAACAAGAACTAGCAGGTTGGAAATGTATGTTGCAGGTGATTTCATTCAACTAACTGTACTTCCTTTTAACTATACTTAAAGAATAATTCCGGTTTATTACAACGCTGTCTTGTTTTTTTGGGCCATGATGATATTCAGTAGGCTCAGTGTTAGAGCAGGGTCATCCTTCATTCAGGGGATCGCTGTTCGATCCCCAAATATTAATGAGTATGAATGTTTAGTTAGAGTCCTGATGGGCAGGTGGCACCTTGCATGGTAGACCCTGTCATCAGTGTATGAATGGATGTGAATGGGTGAATGATATGTAGTGTTAAAACGCTATGAGTGTTCGGAAGACTAGAAAAGTGCTATACAAGTACAAGTACAAACTGATAAAAATCAGCTCTACACTTTTTATTCTATTTTTGAAATACACAAAATAGAACAAAAAACCCTTTGAGATGATCCAATATCATCGTTACACAACGCAAACCCACAAAACGTGATATTTCAGACTCTGCACTTGTAACAACGCACATGTGGCATCAACAGAAAAGTGCTAAGACAAGAACTGAAGATGATGCTGCCTAAGCCTTCCTAGAGACGACCTGTGGCAGCCCGATTATGAAAGCACTGAAAGGTGTTTTTGATGTTTGAAATATAAGATACACTCTTCAGTCTGAAGATAGCAGATGTCTACTCAACCATCTGCTTCAGTGTGATACTGGGCCTCTTAACATGAAAAGTACCTCTCGCACTCACATACCGAATACACTCAGACAATCTCACTTGCCTAGAATATGTGATTTGATTTGTTTTCTGATCCATGCAGTGCAGTAGATTGGCTATTGATTTAGTCTTGATGCAGCAACTGTGTCAATACAGGGCCAATACTAATATGGCTCAGAAAATAGACAGCCCGGATGGAGCTGCAGAGTTATTAATATCAGTCCTCAGATGTGCTTGTTAGCATTTGGGCTGGTTATAACCCTGACAACCTCTGCTGTGTTGACACCTGAGGGGGACGCCAGGCCTGCTGCCAGAGCCTTCTAACTCAATCGACGTCAGCCCGGATTTCCGACATAAAAACACTCCTTTTGTGCGGATGTGTGTATAAAGCAGCTGTTTGCATCAAGATATGAGTAAAATAAGAGAAATGAAGTAGCAGATTGTGTATTCTAAATGTAACGTAATCAGCAAGGGAGGAAGAGAGACTATGTTGGATAATTTGGGGAGTTCTCTCTCTTTTTGATAGCGGTGACTCGTAGCTGGCCTCTGCTGAGTTATGGCTGGATAAGAGCCGCTCTTTTTGGGTTTGTAACAGGATTCCCAGGCCCCCCCGGTCCTCCTTCCTACAGGATGCAGAGGCTAACGGCGAGTTCATAACACGACCTTTTGAACGGCTTAGTCAGCACACACTGCCCTGTCCTGACCTCCTGTCCTCCCCCTCCCCCTCCCCTCCTCGTCTTTCCCTCAGACGGGGGGGTTTCAGGGGCCAACTCTGATCAGAGATGAAACGGTGTTGCCACATCCTCCGCCATCACTTCTCTTCTTTCAACTTTCACAGCTGTCCTGTCCTATTGCCCCCTTTGGCGAATCCCTAATCCCTAGAATTCGCTTCACTCTACTTCTCTCTTCCTCTCCTCCAAAGCGATAGCACCTTGAACTGACCGCATTTCCACCTTTTCCCTCTCCATCTTTCTCTGTCATCCAATGAGTGTTTCTATAAAACATGTATCCACCAGTGACCTGTGGCCAGGTGGAGAAGGCCTGTCGAGTCCAGCTGTGGGAGCACAGCTTCCTGTGGGGTACATTAAAGACACACAGGTCAGTTTCCTTGACCTCTGAACCACAATATCTGTTTCTAGTTACTTTGAACTTGCAATATATGAGAGGATTGTAATTGATTTCTCTCATTTTGTTGTGAGACGATGAGGTTGAACCTGCTGTTTGCTTTGACTTCAGACCATATGGTTTTAAAGCACATATTTTTGTTGCTTCTGACAACTGAAAAATATGACCAAAAGTAGTCACCTCCATCAGTTTTCTATCAATAGGCTTTGCTCTTTCGTGTTCTCTTGATACAAAAACCATACCAGCCACATCTTCTCCTAAAAAGTAGCTTAACGCTGACTGAAGCCCATCACATCTGGCCCCAAGCTGGCCCCCGTGAGAGCCATTAGAGGTTATCGCCCCTGAAAACTAGCCTCCACATGTGAGCGTACGATGGCCACGCTGTAAAGATCTCTGTATTTCCAAGTCCATGGAGGAAAGAGACGGCATTGTTCCAGCCCCTGACCCCAGGGGAGGTAGAGGGATCTTTTACACGGTTGTGGTTTTACTGTAAAACATCTCTCTCACTGAGCTGACTGCGTGTCATACCACAGGAAAAGCTTGTCTGGGATTTATTGGCAGTTGCGGGTCTGCAGATGATGGACAAATGCCCCTCTGGAGCTTAGGTCTTGTAAAAGGCAAAGGCCGCAAAACCCTGTTAAAATGCTGTTTATTTCCTCCACATGTCATGTCGGATGTCTCTCTTTCTCTCTCTATTCACATCACCGTTTTTTCCCATTTCTGTGGTGGCCTTTGTGCTCTCCAAATGCTCTCTACTTTTTACAGCCCTTTGCTTTTTTTCTGAATAAACAGTATAGTCCCTGTCAGTGGAGGATTTGCCCTCGACATTGGCTTTACCTGTGTGCATATCCTCAGCTATAGTGTGTATGTGTATGTGTGTGTGTGCAAAAGGGCTGCCGCTTGAATGGCAATGGATCTATTTGTCCGTGCCTCATGCTATAAGCTATCACCCAACAAACAAGAAAGAATGTTTTTAAGAAAAATGTGCAAATAGACATGAAGACATAAAGTGTGTTATTAAAGTGCCACAGTGACTAACATATTCCCTCATGTGGGGCTGGAGATGGACGGACAACACAAGAAAGTGAAACAATTAGAGGAGAGGAAGGGAGGAAGGTAGGAGAGTAACGAGAGAAGGAAATAAAGGGCCTTCCTCATTTCTCAACTGTGAGCGTCCTGGATCCTGGATCCTCTGGCTTGTGACCCAGAAAACAATCTCAGCGCTCCATCTTAAAGGATATCCCCATTCTTAAAAGGCCAGAGGAGTTTGAAGCGAGGACACCCGTAAAAGAAGCGTGACACATAGCTGGAATAATCTCAAGCCATAACAGGACAGGATAAATTAATCTCTTCTTTTGTTTAAGGATGTTGTAGTTTTGAAAGATGATCCAACTTTCTGCCCATCACAGTTTGTGTACACCTACTAAGGCTCTGTTCTAACCACATTCTTTAAAGACATATCACATGATATTACTGGGGTTTTTATACTGAATCAAGGATACATCCAATTCAAATGCTATAATCCTGACATTATGTTTACAAGTAAAACAGATGCTGACGGCAGATTATTATACCAACCGAACATTCTCTTCAGCACAAATTTGCTGTATTTCATGTTGTCAGTAATATAGACAGACAGGACCATTTATATGACAAAAATATATTTATCTAGAAATAGATATATACGTATATAAACAATCCTATGTCACTATTCATTTGTACTCTGCAAAACACAATAAACTTATAAAGGATATTATGCGTGTGTCAAATAAAAACACATTCTTACCACATTATTCCACGATGTGAATTTAATTAAAAATAAATATAAAAGAGCTATCAGCGCTACCATGGAGACCACACTAACTGAACTCACTGAACAAACATTGTCTCGTTTTTTAAACGGAAATGTTATTTCCGGGAGAAGAAACAGAAGTGTTGTACAATATGAGTTTGAAGGATTTATCAGGATGTCAAACTGATTTAACAGAGAGAAAAAGTTAAAAAGATAAAGCTACAGACCGCAGATTAAAATGAACTGTTATTTACTGTTACAATCATTAAAAAGCTAAAGCAGATTGTGTATACATTCAGAAGACCTTCAGTAGCTAGCTTAGCATTGAAGTGCTAACGCTAGTAAATTATGTGCTAATGCGCAAATGTTAGCTCTGCAGGTTTTTAGGTAGAAATGCAACATTTTAGAAACGTATATCTCCTTCCAACCTCTCCTGGTAAGTATCACTATTACACAACGTTTAACCATGCTAGCTCCAAATCCACTAAACCAGCATCAACATGAAGAACCTCTGAAACCATTTTATATGAGTCTAGAGTCTTGCAGCTACCTGGTCAGATCTGGCTGATGCTACGCTGTGATCGGCCGGTTAGCGTTTTACCTCCTGAGCTCACATCTCCTGTGGTTAGGACTAAGACTCGAGCACAGAGGTCGAGGAAAGGATTTGAGGATGTACAAACTGAGAAAGGCCCAAAAAGACCAAGGCAGGAAGGAAGGCAATAGAAACAAAGAGCAGTAAAGAATACAACGTCAGTTGTTGAAGTAGATGTGTTTGGATACTGTGGGTGATTTATTCAGACATTCATATCTGTACCCATTTCCACGGGTCACACCTCAGTAAAACCTCTTTAAATGGAGCCTCTCTATCATTTTAGGATTAAAACAGCACCTGCTAAATGTTTTAGAATCATGTTAATGCTGTATCAGGGAGGAAAACATCTTAGACCCCTGTAACTATCTCTCAGGCTCGTGTTTGCTAAAGTATTTAGGTCTTTGAGATTTCTGCTTCGACCCCAATGCAGTGGCGTTGATGGGAACTTAATTTGTGGTATCCACGGCTTTAAAAAAATACAACGTGAGCAACAAACTTGTATTTAAACAAGTGACCTCCTGTTCAAGCTTGTTGTTGTGACAGTGTTTGATTTAAATCAGAAGAAGTTAAACAGCACAGTTTTTGCTGTGTATTTCAAATCACCGCTGCTAATAATAACTACAGTTTGAAATATTATTTCTTTTTTTTTTTTACTATTTTTGTTTAAAGGGCGATGACAGACCTAAACTTTGATCATTTAAAGTGCATTTCACTGAATGTAAGAAGACCGTGCGACAGAACAAAGAGTGAATAACTTTATTTTTTTATTTAGATGACACACTAATGCATAATTTTCTTCCCCTCAAGAAGCACTCCTGCGACAATGACACAAATCTGTGGAAATGTCAGCGGGGCCACTCAGCGGTGTTCAGGTGTGGCACTAATCACCGAGCAGGGGTGACATTTCTGCTAAATAAATTCAAAGGTGACACACTTGGAACTTTTGAAGATGAATCTTGACTGTGTGTAAAACGCAGCGAGGCACCATTCATGATTTATAAATTTAACTGTCATAATGACAATTTAGCCCTCCAACTGCAGGAGAAGTAGTGTTCCATTTGGCCCATTCTGCGAGTTAGCAAAAAGATAGATAATAATATCATAACTTCATTTATTCACCTGAAAGAAAACATAATCTGTTGTAATTAGAGAATGTTCACGGTAATACAACTGGAGAGTAAATTAAACATGGAAAGCAGTTATTATTAGTATAAAGCTGCCTTAAATACGACTTTCTGGGCTCTCAACTAACTTCTTCACCATCCTCCCAGAACCGTCCAGGAATATAAACTAAGCCGTACCAAAATGAATGTGGACTGTCCCCGATCTACAATATTCTATCATCAGTTAAAATCATCCAAAGTGACCTCTAACATAAATTAAATATCAAAAGTAATTCATTTATTTTTGTTCATGAATTTATGATTTATTCAAATCATTGTTTTTTTTTATTTTAAAAAGTAATTCTGTTGGTTTGTTTTTTATAATTTGCATGTGTCTTTTGGTTTTGACATTAACAATGCAGCTATAATAGTCATATATATTTAAAAACAATTATGTGTAAAAAGCATTAAATCAATAAACTTTTGGGCCTCCAAAAAGCTAGAACCAGCCCTGTTGTTAGAGGAGCTGCTGGAGAAGAAGCTCTCATGTCATGAAGAGAGGAGCAGCATGTTGCCAAGGACAAGATGTGATGTAGAGATCTCTTTGTAGATTTTGTTCCCATGGAGGATGAAGAGGAGTAGGTTAGTTAATGACTGGTTTTGACTCCTCATAGCTTTACTGTGAGCTCATTACCTATAATGCAAACACTGACTGCTGATTGGTTAGCTAGCATAACATGTCTTTGTTCGTGTTTATGTTGTCAAAGAGGTTTGATAAGAACTGTGTACAACACAGAACATGAATTTCATTTCATTTTCATCGTAGGTCATTGTAACATAGCAGAGTATTCTTAACACTCGCGTGTCAGATTTATTAAAAAATTAAGATTCCTGGTTCAACTGTACCAATTGTTCAATAAAGGGAAACAGCTCTCTTTAATCTCTGTAGGACAAAGCCACTAACGCAAAGTCACAATGGCAAAGTCCTCAGACTTGCCTTCCCCTACTTACTACCCCCCTTCTTTAAACTCAGCATTCATTTTGAGTTTTTCATTGTGAAGTTTTTGGCGCTATGGTGGTGGCTTGGCCTGTATCTATTTTTAAAAAAAAAAAAGAAGCTGCGCAAAACATAGAGGAGCGACTTCTTACTAAAATAAGAATAGCCAGTTTACTTTAACTGAGCCTGGGATGATGTTGTGGCTAACTTCGGGGCTAAACCTCCTCACATTCGTTAGCAGGTGACGAGCAAGACACTTGAACTTGGCTTGGGTCTTGAGTGTTGTAGTTTGTTGCTATAATGTTGCGTACAACAGCTGCGCAGAGTTTTACTTAAAAGTGTTTGGTACTTGAATTGTACATTCTAATGAAAGAACCTTCTTAGAAATACGTTTAACGAAAAAAATCCCTGATACTCTTGCAATATGCTGGCTCAAACCCCAACTAGCATCTCTGCATCTGTTTAATAGAAAGAGGAGTGTCTGTATATTTCACCTCAGAGATGTCTAAATACCCTGGTATACCCTTATACCAGGATACCACCCAAGATTAGTCTACAGACGTATAAAGACCTGGCACAGTACTGGAGACCTCCTACGTGGTAGTTCCTGTTACAGTAGGTGTCTCCACCACATTTAGCCACGATGACTCACACATAGACCCACAAGGTGAACACAATAGCAGCCACACGCTGTCATGGCTGGTAACTATTGGCCCAGTGGACAGGCTAAGCTAGGGGGGTGTATCTGTCTGTAAATCTTTGAGCAGAGTTTATAGTGAAAACTGGAAACTAGGAAAATAAATGCAACCTTGACTGTTTTAGAAAAGAGTGGGACTTTGGTTCTTTAAATATCAGATTTGTTAACAGTTAAAACAGTGGTGCAATTCAAGTCAATGTCAGTGCAAATGAGGAACTCTAAATGCGACCTCACCTCTTGATCCTGAACAGATGACACTGCATCATGTTTACTTCTGCTTTAGATAGCCCAAACACTTTCTAATGTAGCTTTGATTTATTACGGCTGTCTGCATTTTACTGCAATTTCGCCTCGTCTACATTTGACTGTTATCACTATGAATAAAAAAACACACCATTTATCATAGAATACAAGGGACATAAGCAGGGAACAACAGATGCTTTTGTGTTTTAACACAGATGCTTCATTTTTTATACATATTAAATGTATTATTTGAATGAATATTTGAATTGAGAATAAAAGGTTAATCTTGACCTTGGAAATAGCAGTTGCCAAAAAGAAAATCCCATTTTTCTGAGCACTTTAATCTAATTTAATGGAATTTAAATAACTGTTATTACTATTATACTTACATTACATTTCTGTGGTTAGCTATAACTTCCACTTACCCTTTAAATACAAATAAATAGGTTGCATTTACAGTGCTACTTCAAATAGTCTTGTCTATATGGGGGGATGAAACATAACATCCTCATAGAATTATGAATAAATCTACTGTTCAAGATCAGCAAGATGTCCAACATATGTTGCAGTGTAGCAGAACTCACTGAACGTGTTTCTTCAGGGAGATTGTATCATGTCAGTCGGTAAGCTAACGTGTCGCAGCACTTCAACACAACAAAGCCCATGATATACAGTATCATTCACCTTGCACTGTATCTTTGACCCAGAACACCCCTCAAGTGCAAATACGTTTTGTTATTGCCTCAGGAGCAATAATGCGCTGGCCTCCTCCTACAGGGGCTTACATCCACAGCCCCATCTGTAACCCCGATGACTATGGATTGAGCAAAGAGCTCAGCCTCCCCGGTATCACAGCCCTTTCATGTCCACCACTCTGACACCCCCACCTTTATTGTACAGTAATCCCATGAGTTATCACCCTTCATCAGTGGTGAGCTTTTTCACCTTGGTGCTGCAGCGGGCAGCATGTTTCCTAATCCATCAAGGAGCTCCCTCCGGCTGAACCCAGACAGGTCTCGTACTGTGACTCAGTTAGATGGCAGACAAGAGTGAGAACACAGCAGCCAGAGGGCTGTCACAAAGGTAAGGTCAGCTGATGCTGAGTTGCAGCCATGTGGCATAGTCCAAGATTTAGTTGTCTGTAAATGTAAGGATTATTTACCGCAATGACCTGAATACAGACCGTTTCAACCAAGTAGCATTGCTAGGCAACAGCTTGGGTCCATGTACTTCCTGTCAGCTGATGTCGTTTACATGCAATGCAACAAAGGTGTTATTAATGAAGGAAGGGCCATTGCATAACTGAATTGACCAGAGTGCCAAACCACTGGTAATCTAGATGAATCTGAATGCATCTTTTTGTCATCAAAAACCCTTGACGTAAATTGCTAAATTTGATATGCCTCTATACATCTGGATCTTTATACTGGTACTTGAATGATGTCAAGATGACGTAATTACCTGCATCTTTTTATATATCTCTACACTCAGGATAATAAACTGGGACACAGTTGGGATGTTCACATTTATAACTGAAGTGGTCTGGAAGACCACCCTGATCATAAGATGATGCCTCATTTTTTAAACCCTGTTTTGAAAAAAAACCTTTCTGAAAGCAAGAATCAGGAAAGTGCATTTGGAATAAATAAATAGAGCAATAAATGTGGTCCAAAGATGAGAGGGTCCAAATCTCTGAAGCCTTTTCTCTAGTGGAAGTGGAACATGAAGTACTTCCATATAAGCAGAATGTACGTCTCACATTTGTGGAGCTCGTCAAAGTGATTTCAAGTGCGGCTGACGTCAACTCTTCAGTCACATTTTCACATCCTCCTGTCAAACTTGAAGTGGCCAAGATGAAATTCTCTGGAAGATAGCATATTTCAGACACTCAGTCTTTTTGAGCTCCTTATGAAATTGTGTGACAGCAGTAATTGTTGGCTGCTAGACAGCAGTCTACTTCTGCAATAAAGTCATCAGGAGAGTCTTTTGGCTTATTTTTACTTGTCAGGAATGTATTTCCCCCAATGGCAGCAAAATGTATTTCACAAGCCTTCAGAAATGATGCTTCCTAACACTTTTTGAGCTGATTTTCTCTAAAAACCAGAAACCTGCTTGCCTAGCAAAGTTGAGGTAACTCTCTTCATGTAATTTAACCAGTGGGGTGATATTGGCATGGTGGCCTAACTTGGTATTGCACCATCATGTGATGCACAATGGCTCAATAATACCTTTTTTCCCCATACCCAATTATATATTTTTTCTGAGATCACCCATAAGTGATCAAATTAAATGGGTATAAGTCTAGAGAATGAATGAAGTCATAGGATGGAACAAAGACTGTATATAAGAAGTGGACGTAATCGTCGTAACGTGACCCATTTATTTGTGGACTGAAGTTTGTCTGGCACCATCTTGGTTTTTTTTTCAACCAGTGAATATAAGTGACCATATTTGGACTGTGGAGGATTGACGTAGAGACGCCGTATACGACTCTGGTAGTGGCAGCAACCTGTCATCACAGGAAGCCCGCCCTAAATCATCTCTATTCATCTTCCGTAACCGCTTATCCAGTTAAGGGTCGCAGGGATGCTGGAGCCGATGTCAGCTGTCAGTGGGCGAAGGGCAGGGTTCACCCTGGACAGGTCGCCAGCCTATCACAGGGCTGACATATAGAGACAAACAACCACTGACGCTCACATTCACACCTACGGGCAATTTAGAGTCATCGAATAACCTAAGCTGCATGTCTTTGGACTGTGGGAGGAAGCCGGAGAACCCGGAGAGAACCCACGCTGACACGGGGAGAACATGCAAACTCCACACAGAAGGCGACAGAATGTTGAGTTTGTGCTAACACTAACCACTACACCACCGTGCAGCTATTTGACTCTAAATGGAGCATCATTTACTAAATGAACATCATGCTGTATTGAAGAAGACTTAAACTAGAGATTGAGATCATAAACTCATGATTCAAATTTTCTCATAGACTTCTATACAACTAGAGGAGTCGCCCCCTGATGGTCATTAGAAAGAATGCAAGTTTAAAACACTTCAGCATTGGCTTCACTTTTTAGAACTGGAGGTTGCCTCCTGGTATGAATTGGGCTTCATGCAACCCTCCCTTTTCTTAAGCATAATAACAAAAACGAATAGCGTCTCATATTGGGGCCTATATGATAATAGAGTAAATCAGAACACAATTAGAGCACTTTTGTCCTTGATACTCATCAGTGAGAATACTGTCCACAATGAGAGGTAGGTCATTTGACTAAAAGGGGAAAACTATGACCTCTTAAGGTTCAGATATAGTGCAAAGTGAATATCAGAATTAGCGTGATTCCATATAAAGGCAATGCGAGGCAAAGTTTTGCTTGCCGTTGTTTCTGAAGAAGTATAAACTTAAAGAAAAATGGCTCTGGGTTTTCTTCTCAGCTCTGCAACGTTTGGCCCAGCCTCACCCTTTTTTTGGACTCAACACCTGGACAAGAAAGATTTACCTGTGTTTTGCCAACCCTAACACAGTTTTTACAATTTAGCCGCTCGTCATTGTTTCTTGAAAGCAAGTCAGATCAGATCAGAGTACATCGGATCCATACAACTGTCTTTCTGTCAGCATCTGTTTCCATGGTATCGCTCTGTGTTTTGTCTGACATTAGCCTGGATCTGATCGAGTCAATTGTGACCCTGAAAACAATCAGAAGGCTAGAGAAGACAAATGTACAATTGGGTAAGCGTGTAAGGTCACAGCTATTGGGAGAGCATGTAACGAGACAAAGGAGCCGCTGCTTTTTACAAAGTTTCCAGCTGTTCGCTGCCGAGCGGTGAAAAGATGTACATTTCACAGCGTGACCCTGCAAATTCAGATAGATGTCCTGCGGCCGCTCTCTATTAAACTTGGAGAAGAAGCAGCGTATGGCATGGCCCCGGCTGAAGGGGATCTGTACTTCAGACAGTTTTGTTAATTAACTGCCTTCTCAGAGTGAAGGCTTCAGTGCCCTGCCCTCGTCGTGGAAGCTTTGGCAGGGAGGCCGTCCAGAGCCTTCCTCTATTAATGGGCTACCTTTAATCCTAGTCCAAGACAGAGAGGTCAAAGGTCTCGTTCACCGCACGTCACCACTGGACGAGTGCCAGTACTGACTTCTGAGCCTGTTTCATTAAGTGTACTTTCCCATTTACGCAAACAGCTCCCTCCTGCAGACAGTGAGTCACATGTGGTGACTTTGTACACAAAGCATGCAGACAAGTTCAGAGGGTCCAGTCAGCGATTAGCTCATTATTAGAAAGAACAAAACCTGTGATCAAACTGCCTCTGAGCACTTTATGACTCCTGGTGTCAACGCTATCAGCTTATTGAGCATCTCAACACATTCACGTAGCATCAGCCCTATTGATAAGAAGGGCCCTGTGATGAGCGAGGTCAGAGAGGAACAGGATAGGTGTTATTCTCACATTCAGCTATGATCAACACCTCCTCCTCTCAGCTGACACACGAGGAGTCATCATGACTCAAATGTTCATGGGATTTGTTTTTTTCTCAGGTTTGGGTTATGTCTTTTCTTTCCTTCTGTCTGCGCTGAATATTTCATGCCAAGTCACGGAGCTTCATTTCCTAATGTCAACACCCACGCAGACATCATGACAGTGGCTCAGCCGGGACAATACCACGACTCAAGCACGCAGCAGAGAGGCAGCATTTCCCAACGGTGGACGTCAACGGTTTCACTTCTGTAGAATACATTCATACGTCGTGTTCAGAAAACCATTAGGTCTGTTTATCCTCATAGAGCAAAAAGAAGTGTGTCTGTTTCAGTATGTTTTATTTATTTTTAAGTTGAGCATAAAATTTACTTACTTTTTATGTGAGAAATATACTAAACTGTAATAAACCTGCAGTCATTGTTCATATTTTTTTTATTTTTCAAAATGATGATGATCTTCATCATTTTGATGCACTTTTACAGTTTGGAAGGGCATTAATCCCTCCCTGTTGACAAATATGAAAAAGCTGAGTCAAAGGTAAAGTTAAGGACGACTCCAAAGGTACATTTTGGCAAAATCATATCCAAACACAGAGCTTAGAATGATGTAATGTGTGATGCTTAAGTAGGGAAGAAGCTAAATATCATGCTAGAGAAAACTGAGACACAACCTGAAGCTATAGACCTTTATACATTTATTATAACTTTTGTTTTATTCATGAGTTGTAAAGTAGTAACAATTTTTCAGTGCAAAGTTGATTTTTATGAGCTTTCACACCGCAAATAAATATAGACCCACTCTTAAAAGAGTGATCTCAAACTCTACATTCTTTTTTTTTGCTTATTTGCTTGTTTATTTTCCTGTTTTCAAATGTTTTTTTCTCTCTCCTTTTTTCTCTCTCCTTTTTTGAATTTATTTTCCTTTTTGTATTTTTTTGCTTATTTGTGTTTTTGCACTGTAACATTTTAATAATCAAAAAAGTAATCTTTATGTTAATCAAAAATAATCAGTCAAAACTAATACCACATCTTTACTTTATTCTGAGCTAAATGCATTCTTATCTCAATTCAACTTTAAATGTTGACCCACCATTGAAGACCAGACCTTACTTTGTTAAAAGCAGACTTTTTTGTGCATGCACAGCAAATATACAGCAATCCTTACAGTTAATTTGGAGGCGCGTTAATATTCTATTAACATATGCTGTTAATAGAATATTATCTTTGCACATCTGTAAAAGCAGTTAAGCAGGTTATTAGCTTGCCCATGTTTAAAGTTGTGGTTTGGACAAATGAGCACATGTACTCCCCAAAGTCTGGATTTGTGTTCTACCCTGAATTTATCCTCAAACATGTGGAGCCTGAACACATGGCTGTCTGCTGTTGACCAACACTGGGGAGAGATAACGACCTGGGCTTGTATTCAGCTTTCACCTTCTGTGTGTGTGCGTGTGCGTGTGTGTGTGTGTGTGTGTGTGTGTGTGTATCTGTGTGTTAGAGTCGGTACCAGTCTGACGCCAGCACCACAGGGTGTCTGGTCTCAGCTAAACCCTCCGTCCTCCCTTCCATCCAAAACAACCCTGACGCGCATGTTTCTGCCGCTGCGTTAATCTCATTGCTATGTAAGAGGCGGTACCACAGGGACTCTCATCAGCCTACCTGTCAGCCCCCACCCCCCCTCTACATTAACTCCCAAGCGGCTAAATGCAAACACGTAGGAGGTCCAGTGGGGAGCCAATACATCCATAGGCCCCGACGGCTCAGACCCCGTCTCTGCTCTGTGGCGTCGTTCTGAATCCAAAACTAATGCGGACATTCCACACACGTTAGTGCAGCGGGTTCACATGCTTTACATACATTCCACTGGATGTAACAGTTTTAACCTTCCACGTTCACCTGATGTGTGTCGTCGTATATCATGTCAGCAATCAAGTCTCTCTGATCTGTAAAGCAAAAAATTTCATCAATCGCGTTATGAGGAGAGAGGCACTCATTTATTCACTTCAATTTATGAATTGGAATCTGACTAGTCTGGCAAGTAATTCTGATATAGTAGATTGTTTAAAATAAAAAAGTGTTCCCATGATCCAATGAGAGAAACGAAATACGAGATCTGTCATTGGATATGAGTGAAAGGGCCACAGGATTCTGTTTATCTTGTCTAAGCTTCCATTCCACTGAAGAGAAAGTGAAGGCAGCCGATGCATGAGTGCAAAAACAAATACAGTGTTTTCCCTCCCATTGCAGCTAGTGACAGGGAGAACAAATGGCAGAGATTTCTAAACTTCCCCCCCTCTCTTTCTCTCTCTCCCTTGTCGTCCTCCTCTCCACCCTCTCCCTCTCTCACCCACTTCCCCCGGCTCCCCCACTCGACTGCAGATGGCGAATGCCACATTAGATGTTTTCTTTTTGCACATCAAACCAGAGGTCACAGCTGCACCGCTCCCCAAACCAGCCGCAGATGTGTCGGCACAGTTACCTGACAACCAGTGCAGATGGAACACTTTCTGGGGCTGGAAGTGAAAAGCACCAAAAAAAAAACAAGTGTTGTTTAGCCAGAATCTACTTTGGCTCCCCTGGGAGAGCCACTGAGATCAGAGAAGCAGAATAAAGACAAATTTGTTAAGTTGTTGCGCAGAGTTTTGCCACCCACTGCAGCTGGCGCACTGACAGAACTGAAATGAGACAGAGAGGGGGGGTAACGCAGATTTGTAACTGTTGAGACAATGTTGTGTGAAATAGACGAGGTCTGCCTTGAATATTAATGATTTAAATGATTTATTTATGCTTCGTCTTTGACAGAGCAGAGCCTGCATGCTACCAGGCTTGGCCTACAGAGCACCGAGGGGAGAAGGCCTTGTCAGCAGTATGTTTGGTCTGGCAGATAGATTAACATGTTAAATTATGCACATACTAAAAACACTCAGCAATTTACATGATCAGCCGTCCCCGGGATTTCTGCAGCCAACGTGGTTTCTGCTGCAGGAGAGGAAGACTGATATGTTCTCCAATACACTCCAATGATGAGATTTACATCCCAGTTCTTGCAACCACCTATTATGAGGTGTGGTATGCAAAGGCTGCACTTGTCTAGAGACTCTGTAATGAACTAATTTGAATATGGACTGGACCTTTAATAAAAAGTATGGGATTCCATTTTGAGTTTTTGATGTTTTTTTACATGTTCTTTAATGTAATTCTTTATAGTTATTTCATTATATGTGACTTTAATAACGGACACATTTACATATCCGGAGTACATTTTTCAACGTGTGATGAAACATACACCCTTTGGGATTCACAGTTACATTTCTTATGTCTGGTTACGTCATTAAAAATGCATAGATATGCAGTGTGCTAGTCATGATGGGAAACGTGTTTTTACGAGTGTCCTCTCGAGGCTCTCTTCATTCACTCTGCAGCGGTAAATCAGCAACGCCGCAGGGATGTCAGTACATCTCAGTGCATTGGTTTCGTTGGTTATTGGCTGTGCAGCTGTCTGAATTACAGGTGCAGTGTGTAGGTGTTGGCGTCATCTAGTGGTGAGGTTGCAGATTGGAACCAACTGAAACTTCACCCGTGTGCCAAGCGTATAGGAGAACTAGTTAACAAAACATTATTTTTATTTTCAGTGGATAATACACCAATATATTATATATTATATATTATATATATATTCCTTCAACTGCCAATAGATCCCTCTAAAAGCTACGCACTGCTCCTTTAAATGTAAAAACATAACGAAAGCTAAGACTATATTGACAGCCGATAGAAAGCGTGCACATATGTTGCTCATAAAGCATCACATGTGTGCCATGACATTCACTAGTCATGAGTGTGATGTATGCAGACCATAATGCTGATGATGGACGTTAATTAGAGTTGCCACAAATCCAATCTTTTTGTGTTTAATACCATTAATTAACATATGGATTAAAGTAAGTACCAGAGTCATTTTAAGTATCCTTTAAAAGTCATTAATCATTTATTTATAATTGTAAATGTAACTCTTAATATATGTTGAATTGTGCGCATGCCAGTGAAAAAGTCCACATTTTTGCTTGGTCATTGGACACTGACTAAAAGACTATCAATTCATCTTAAACAATTAAATTGAAGTAAAAAAAATAATTGACTCCATTATTAAGTAATAACAAATAACATAATTCTTTCCAAACACCTTCCTATGAATTTAAAATAATGTATAATTTTGTCGGAAATTATTGGAAGAACAACAAGAGAGATTTAATGGTTAGTCAGAAGTCTACCAGTGTCCACAGTAAAAAAAAATATAAATAGAGGAATAAATAGTGCAATACAATTAACATACAGCAGCACACCTGAGAGGTTTGAGTCAAATAGCATTTGGAAGTGAATCTGAAAAAGAAGAACAAAAATTACGTTAGAATAAAGACGCTCCTTACTGAATACAGAGATGTATGCCAACTCAGCACAGACTTCACCACCACATCTCCTCTCATTAAGAACACCTGCTCAGCACCACACACACAGAGAAGGAGAGGTGATTCTTTTCTCTTTCTTTTTTGGGGGACACTTCAAGTGGGCCCATCAAATCCTCCAAAGTCGACAGAGGTGAGAAGTGCTCCTTTAAAATGTGACAATCAGAAGTGTCGTTGTGTTGGTTTTCCTTTTTGTCTCCTTTTTTTGTAACCTGCGTGTTTGTGTTTCTGTCCACTTTATGGGGATGACTTTGAAAGTTAATTGTTAGTTTAATTGTTCACAGTGCTGATGTGTTTGTGTAAACATTTGAGCAGACGCTATTCGAGTACCGAATTTGATTTGATGCACTTGCTCTTATGTGACTGTGGTTCGTTTTTCAGCTCTAATTATAAAGTGTGCCAGAACACATCAATGTAAATTCACTGATGTTAAAATGGCGAAAATATAAGTAGTATTTTGTATGCTTATGATTCATTTTGATGTCATGTAATGCACTTAGAGTCATCTCTTTTCAAATGGCGACACATGAGCTCGGACACACTGAGACAATGTGCATTCATTGATGTCCAATGGAGCCAGACTGGATGTAGTCCCTGACCCCGACAGTCCCTGAGGGGTGAAGGTCGGAGCCCGGCCTATTGCTGTTTCCTCCCTGCCCGTCAACCCCCACCTCAGCTGCCAGGAACACGGCCCCCGCTTGATCTCTGACCCCAGGCGCTGCTCTGCGGTCGGGCCGACTAGCCAGTCGGAGAGGTGCGGGGGCCGGGCCCCTAGAGGATCCAGGTCCTTGTGGTCTGGGGGTGGAGACTTTGGTGGACGACTTGGTCGGCGATTTTCACTCAAGTGCGTCAGCGAGAGAATAATAAAACGAGCGTGCATATATTTGTGTCTTTATATATGTCTGCGGTCATATGGAAACTGAACTCCAGCCAGGATCATATCTTTTTCCTATTCTGTCCCCTGTACCCTCAGGCAGACATCTTAATTACAAACAGTTTGGTTAACTGGAAACGTGAACTCAGGAAGCAAGACGGTGCCAAGAAGGTCCGTGCTTTGATCGGCTGAGCGGTTGGTGGTCTGTAGTACAGCAGGTCACGGTACTCTCTACTGTTCTACCCAAGAAATGAGTTCAATAAGGGGTCTAGACGCCGGTGTAACAATCTGAAGTTCAAGGTGGGGAGGAAGAGGTGGTGGCTTGACCTCAGGGATATATAAAGAGCAGCATTAAACATCCGGTCACAGACAGAAGGATGGTTGTCCATTATGATAAAAAATAATCTGTGAACAGGAGGAATGCTGGGAGAGCAGGAGGGAGGAAGGAACAGCCGAAATTCTATAGGGGAGAAAGGCAAAATAAGAGAATCGATGTTCCTTATTTATTGCACAAAACTTGCATTCTCTCTACTAACCATCAGGGGTGGCTGATTGTATAGAAGTCAACAAGATATTCAACATGCAATGTCTAAAAAAGATCTACCTTGTCTCACTGAAATGTTACTTGTTATGTCATTGTGTCTTCTATTAAGTGATTTGAGGTATTTTGACTAGTAATCAGAAAAACATACTTTAAGATTGTGTATTTTGGTAGCAAAAGTGACACAGTCGCAGTTTTAAATACGTTGCCAATGTTATTGAAAATAACTTGTTTAGGTTTAGGTGACAAAATTACTTGGTCAGGTTTAGGAAAAGTTCATGGTTTGGTTTAAAATGAATATGTTATGTCACTTCAGTTATGTAGGTACGTAAGTTAAAACAAATCAACGTTGACTTTTGGTTTCACATGGGACACAAACAGGATTCTAAGGTCCTGACCTGCTCCCTACGTGGACTATGTCACTTCTTATACTACATCACTTGACTTCCTCCTTTGTTCCTGTCATAATTACTACAGCATCTAGATGTTGGCTTCATCTTCTTGCGTTCATATCGGTGATCAACCATACCAGCCTTCTGAACCTACAAGTAGTTGTAGCAGACCCATTGTAACCCATGAGGCTGATGTCCACTGATAACGGCCATTTATTCAGCTGATAGCACTTAAAGCAGGTGTTATAGTCGCGAAGACTTTTGGTGTGAACACGGCATAAGAAGCATTTAGGTTACAATCATCCAATCAAAGAGCTGCTAACAGCAAGCTTAAGATGCACCAGTCAAATCTGTATTCAGTTTACTAGATCTGTGTCTATATTCTTTGAGGCCGTGATTTTTTCACAACTGCAATAAAAAAGCATTCTGAAATAACTAAGTTTTTGGCTGTGGCTCATGAGGTAGCGCTTGTCCTGCAACCACAAGGTTGGTGGTTCGAGACCCCTCTACGGTCCACATGCCGAGGTGTCCTTGAGCGAGACACCTAACCCCAAGTTGCTCCCCGGGTGCTTCTTAGCAGCCCACTGCTCCTCAGGGGTTGAATGCAGAAAGGTAATTTCATGTACATACTGTATGTATCTATGTATGTACATGACCAATAAAGCTGATATTCATATTCGTTGATGGCAATGACACAGTATTATTAAATGATCCAGGAGTGTTTGTGTTAAAGATATCATTAAGGGGAAACTTTCAAACAGGAATACAAAGTAAGTCCCTGAACCAGCCACTCTTTCAAATATGTAGCTGTGCTCCTGTCGGGAAGAGAAAGCTTTTTTTCCCACTTGTTTAGGCCACCGTCATGTTTTGTATGTGTATACAGTATGTAGCACTGTTTCAACAGATTACAGTTTACATGGCACTTCTAATACCCTGACCTTTAAAATATAAAGATGGCTTTAACCAAACCTGCAATCATGAGTAACCATCATCTCTGACACTGCCATCCCAGGGACTATAGATAAAAAATGTGCTCATTAGCTAGACAACTTTGGAACATTTACATTGATGTGGAAATGTTGATTAATGTTTGAATGCACTAAAAAAAAATGATAAACACAACTATAAAAGTAGTCCCGGGCTGCTAATGGCAGCTATTGCCTTGCTGTTTTATTCATATTCATGTGTTTTATTATCATTAAAAATGTCAATGTATCATGGCATCCAGTATTCGTAAAGACTCAAATCCGCCCGAAGTGGCGTTGATATAAGGACGGCGCAAATTTGCCATCTGCATTAGTCAGGAGTGAACGGTGCTTCCTCAGCGCTCAGTCTGCTCCACATGCGTAATGAGGGCTGCTGGAAGCGGAGCGGGCACACCGTCTCCATCCAGCTCACTACCTAACCGCCAAACCTTCCCACCAACCCTGCCCCCTCTCCGCCAATTAGCTCCAGTATTAGCATATGCACTCTATCTGCATGAGTGACGACTAATTCCCGGTGTCAACGCACAGCTGTCGAGGCAGATTAGCACGGCTAGCAGTCAAGAGAGATCCTGTCTTATCTTACATCTCCATGTCGGATCCGGTGTCATCGGGAAAAAACGGAATGAAACACACGTACGTCGTCGTACATCTCGTTGTAATCACCCGTGATGAGCTTCAGTGCCACTCTTCACAAGATTTCAAGGATTTAGTGTGTCTCCATTGTTGTCGGTGCAAAGTGAACGTCGTCGTGCTGATGTTGAGATAAGGTTTCAGCATGCCGGAGGTATTTCCTGTTTGTATGTGTGGTGAAAAACCCTTTCTGGGACCTCTGCCAGGGTAAATATGAATGAAGAAATATTTGTGATAGTGTTTCAAGTGTTTGTGCAGGGACATTGCTCTTAGAAGGCTTGTTTGGGTCCAATGGCTGACACGAGGTTGACATTATGAGAGTGTGTCCTGACAGGCTTCTTTCACTGGAAATGTTGAAAAATATATCAGGATGGATTTTTCCTCCAACACACTTCATGTGAAATTCCTTTGCATGTAACTCTGGGATATGTGGCTGTTACTCTGTTTAAAGATCAGGGGGAAAGGACAAATCTGATGAAGTCATGTTTGAAATCTTTTTACAATCATCTTTATATTTAAAAAAAGATGATTTAAAAATATCTCTTATTTTTATTGAAGCCCTGAAATTTAAAACTGATAAATTAAGCTTTTGATTTACTATCTCATAATGTTGATTCATTAGGTCAAATTAATTAAAGATTATCTCTGAGTTTTGGATGTCAGTTTCCACCAATAAAAGAAAAAAAAAATAAGGTTTAATAATATTCAACATGAATAGTATATTATAATCACGATCCCATAAAAACCTTATGACTTAATTATACTATCTCCTAATTTGATTTAGTAACTCATAATTTATAATAATAATACTAATAATAACAATATAATAAAGACTTTACTAATTTTACAAATCAATTCATGTGAAAAAAAATGTCCTTTATTGAAGAATATCTCAGTGATGAAAGCTAGATCTTGCCATGAAAAGAAAACAATTATTATTGATTAAATCTAATTAAAATAATCTTAATTCAACAATATCTCTCTGTTATGGAAGCCTCATTTCCGCCATGAAAAGACAAAATTAGAGATCAAAAGATAGGCAGGATATGAATAAGAATACTTATTAATAATTAAATTAATAATTATATTAATAATTATTTAATCATTAAATACATATTATTTAATCATGTATACAATCTTTTCCTGGCAGAAATGACCTTCCATACAGTGTCACACTCTGCCATTGTTTCACACGCCCACACACATTTTTACATGCTCATGTTCATGTTTTTTATTGCTGCTGTCAAACCATTAAGGTTTTTAAATAAATAATTACTGTTATTAATGGGAGGGATTACTAAATGCTGCCATGATTGATGATGTCCACGGCAAGAACAACAGCTTGGAGGCCAGAGGACGGACTTATCACATGCAGGAAAAACATAGATAAACAGTGATATCAAGGGTGAGACCCACTTGGCAGCAGCAACCGCGAACTTATTTCCTGTGTTTAATTTATGTCTTAGTAAAAATGAAATATCGTGTTTAATTTAGGTTTGGTCCAGTGTCCAAAAGAGTTTTGTCTCCTTCTTTTAGTTGTTTTTAACTTGATTGCTACTGTAAGTCTGTATTCTTTATACCCCACCCAGGTCTTCTCATAGTGGTCATTATTTTGACTCTTCTTAAGGCCGTACTGCAGACCAAACGGTACTCAACCAAGAGGGTAGGTCAGCGAGATGATAAAAGACATCAAAGAGTAAAAAACATATCTGTGCTCCATACAATTGTCCCAAATTTTTTGACTGAGTTTAGCCACTGCCTGATTTAGTTATGAGAAATAATTATCTAAACTAAATGCTTTTCATTCACAGATAACAGTGAGGGATGAATCAGTGCCTGTTGCTTTAGCTGTCTAGTTCGCTATTTCTCTGTGTGACTGTGGGAATGGCTTCTACTGTACAGCCCACTGATTACCAAACCAGACGGCACTTACTGCAAGTTTTACATGCTGCTTTGACAGAAATGACAGAAAGGACATTATCATTTTTATATGGTCAAACAGACGCCAAAAGACCACAGATTCCTATCTGAACAAAATTTCAAACAAACATGTAGTGTAGCAGCGAGTAACTGGTGCACAAAATTTCCCCCCGAAAAAGCCTCAGGAACTTAACTTGCCTCCAGCAGAAAATAAGGTTGAAACATTTGTGCCAAAGCTCGGTGAAGGTCTTGGCAGCAGTAATGTAATATTACAGGAATGAGTCCTCTCTCATTAACGTAACTAGAGAAGGAATGACACAATCCTCAGCGCTTGTTAGTTTTATTTTAACTTGGACGTCAGTGTCAACACCACGGGAGGATTATTACAAGGCACAGTAGTGTCTCTCTGGTTGCCATCACGCTGTAATGCCTGACAATTAAGATCTAATCTCTTCCAGCGGCTCTCACAGCTAGCACGCCAACCCACCGCTGATCAAGATAAGCAACATCACTTTGATTCCTGAATTAGAGCGCAAGAACTGCCATCGCCATAGATACTCACACTACTGCGTGCACTGCAACAATCTTTTCTATTATGTTTGGCAAAGGCTTCAGGTTGACGAGCAAGATAAAGAGGGCAGGAAAAAAATGCATTCCCTCTCTGTTTTCAGAAGGTTCCAGTGTTTTTTACCCCCAACCTCAGCTTTTGTTCTGGACTTCGCCTTTTCAATAATAAATAATGCATCTGGTTCATTAGTTTGTTCTCTCCAAGGTGGACGGGGGAACTCTGTTTCACCTCAGGGTCATTAATCAAGGCGAACAAGCTGTCAGAAATAGGAACTCGGAGTCACAACATGCCTTCACCGGCTCAGGATTGCCAAATGTCAGATCCAATAGCGATTTCGGTACCCGCATGTCCACGCAGGCACACCGCTCTGCGCTAATGATCAAACCCGGGACAAAAATGTGTGTGAGACATTTGGCAAAGAAGAGTTGTGTTTGAAAATGCAGCTTTAAGAGCCAAGTAAATCAACCTCCAAAAAAAGGCTGGCAACTTCAGTCTGGTAAGAAAAAAAAAAGTTTTCCATAAAGTGCTGGATAATGATGGCGGGAAAGGTCGGGCAGCTGGACTCAAAGGCCCCTCCTTTCATTAGCTGTTTCTTCCTCTGATTATTAAAGGCAAATTATGCATCGTATCATATAACCCCATGCGAGGGATTTGCAGATTCATGCCATGACAACGCCCCCACTTCCCCTGGAAACACGGATCGGTTGTCAGCTTTCGTCCTTTTTTGTGTCCAGCCCTCCATCTGGTCCCTGCAGCCACTCGGCCACATCGCCGTTCTGTCTCCGCTTTATATTAGGACCAATGGAATGATGCCACTCTTTCCATGGGCAAACCCAAGCTGTGCTCTCACTCGGGCTCACAGTTGGCCAGGTTTACCAGCCAGAGTGTACATACTGAAGGCCTCTATTTGTGTGTATTGGGGAAAGTTTGCTTTTTTCAAAAATCATTCTGTCATTTTTTTATTTTAGTTTGAGTTACTTCCCCAATGAATGGGCAAGGCAGGGCAGAGACCCAGGAACCACTGCATCATACATCATGTATTTTATTTAATAAAGCCTTTGCATGTACTCCATTCACTCAGTGAGATTGACTTTAAAACCACGTGTGTGCCTTGAGGTCATGATCAATTGACAGTCACATTGCTTTTTTAATAATTAGATCTTACCCTAATTAATCATTTCTGAGAAAATCTTAACAGCAAGAGTCACATGGTTGTCAGGATGAACTAAACAGATGTGTGTACAATATTTTTGTGTATTTGTATCAGTGTATGTTAATTGCCCGCAAACTAACATACACCATACACCGCAAACCCCCCTGGGCAGCGGCCAGGGGGTTTGGCTCTGGTTAGGAGCATGGCGGGCCGACACATGAGAAATGGAAATTCTTATTCTTGTGCATAGTGCCTGTATTAATAGAATCAGTCTTACTACTTGTAAATTCAGAACTACAAACATTAAATATAATAGCTCTCCTGTGTCTGAACGGCCACATTTAACGGCCGGGCGATAAGGTTGACGTAATAGTCAAACTGCCTCTCTGATCTCTCTGTTGTTTGCATGTCTTTGTAGTCTTTGCAAAATGAATCCTAACAAACAGGGACGCTACTTAAAGACATTCATGGTGTTGCACTCAGATGTGCACACGAAAAGTTAAAGAAGAAAAAAATCTGAAAGAGAAGTTAAACCCCTGTTCAGAGGTTGGAAAGGTTATGGGGAGGGGAGGATTTAACACCGACCCCTGTAGTTTTAAAAATGTTTTTCTATGGGACAGTGGTTCAAACCTGAATGTCAGCACCTCCATGAGGAAGATAGATGAGATGATTGACAGCATGGGAAAGCACAAAAATACATTCCCACTTTAAGAATTTCTTAAGGATATATTTTTATGAATAACTTTAGTTTTGTTTTTAACATACACACACAGTAAAGATACTTTGTGACACCTATTCTTGTATGTCTGACAGTAGAGAGGTGATGTGAAATGAGGGGAGATAGACAGCCAATGATATTTGCACCATAACAAGGAATATGGACAGAAAGTAAAGAACTGGATTACACTGAGAGGGTTAAACTGTTAATTCATTTTGAAACTGAGCTGCCTGTGGAATCCATTGTAAATGCCACAGTTTTTCTTTAAAAGGGGCTCTTTACGTCGAGTTCGGTTCATTCCTCATGGGAGGTACCACTTTGTGAAAACACTTCTCTCTCAAGCAGCTTTGTCAAGACTGAGAACGCAGTAACCCTGATGATGTCATAGTGATGTCAGCAGCGTATTCTTGGCTTGGCCTCGACAACTACAAATCTTTAGTGAAAAGTTTATATTTAAAAACCGGGGGCATTGAGGTTTGAAAGGTCAAATGAAAAACACTATTGAGTTGCATTATGGGAAGCGTTGGATCTTGTGGTCTAACAATGTGATCTATTAAAGTGTTAAAATGTTCAATTCATAATGAAACAGTGGTGGACCGCATTTGACGTTAATGTGGTCGAAATCCTCACTGAAACTCATGCCAATTAAAGTTCGGATTGACAGATATTTTAAGAAAAACCAAACAAAGAACAAATAGTGAAATCAAGAAATTCTGATCCGGGAACAGCCATACTCTGTCGTTAGGCACGATATGACAAAGACATGGACAGAAACAAAGTTAACATGAGAGTAGTGTGGGACTCCTCAGAGACACAGTGCAGCTTGTTAACATTTTGTACAAACTGGATCAATGGAACTACGATAAATAATTTCCCGTCACATCGCCTGTTCATAAAACACATGAATAATTTGTGTTAACAGTGACAGGGGCATCTACTTTTCATACTCAGATGCACTACCACTCCATGTGTCTGGGAGAGAAAACGGGAGGTCAGGACACCTGTTGTCGTCTGATGCTTAATACCTGAGTAGCCTGAAATAAAGAGCCGGTCTGTCCAACATGAAGAACTTGAGAGAATTTGATCCGAGCGAAGCCCATCTGTTGGATCCATGAATTATGGAACGGACGAGTGGGGAAGGAGATGTGAGCAATGACTAATCAGCCTGCTGATTGGATAAGGTGGGGATGGTGTGTATGTGCGTGTGGCCGGGACTTTACATGCGCCTACACGACCGTCGCTGTGCGAATGTCTGGAAAAACACAACTCTACTGGGCAAGCATGCCGCACAGACAGGGAGCGGCTCATCTTTGTGCAGCTGCCTCCCTTCGCTGTCGCTGCGATCTCGCACGGCGGCCGACAGCAGGGAAAACAGAATTTGTCAAATCAGAGGCACCGCTGATGAGCAAAAACACAGATCCATATCCAGCACGTCAGCCAGCCAATCAGAAACCAGGCCTGCCCTGGGAACAAAGGCAGCGATGGAGCAGCAGGGCACACACACACACACACACTCCCAAAAACAGCAGAGAACAGAGCAGGGGCGATTGCACGCCCATGCTCACTCCAGAGCAGAGGCAGGCGGGGTGTCGGGTTGCGTCTGGCCGCTCTCGGCTTTCACCCTGGTTGGCCTGCTTGCCATGTGTGTGACCGTGTGTGTGTGAGCCCCCCCCCCCCCCCCCCCGGTCAGGTTCCCCTCTCGCCATAAGACACAGAATGCAACAACCAATACGGTTCTGATTAGTTCCTTCCTTCCTCAACGGCACAAAGCCCGGCCTAATCCCTGAGCAAACACTACGTCTACTGGGAGCAGGAGGAGGAGACGGAGGGAACCTGTGGAGTGTTTGTCTTTAGGAGAGAGGGAAGAAGAAGAGTGAGGGGTGGATGGAGAGTGAAGGGGACCAGGGAGTGGATTGAGAGAGAGGAAATCAATGAAGTAAAAGTATGAATAGGACGGAAAGGATGAGGTTTGGAGAGAGTTGGGGGAAGAAGACATTGTCAAAAAAACGAAAGATGGAGGTTTGCACGGGGAGATGGAGGGATGTAAAGCAGGGGATTAAACATGCAGGAGCTCAGGTGAGATGCTATCATTCCCGCCGGCCTGCGCCGAGTCACACAACCTGGCGGGGGAAATGAAAAAGTAGTGCAGATTGATGAATGCACACTCCTGTTTGCCAAGGCTAATACTCTCTGTTCCAACACCCAGCGGTATGTAAGGTCTGTGTGTGTGTACGTGTGTGTAAGTGTTTCAGGTGTCCATGCGCGTCTGTGGGCAAACACAAGAGAAACTGGCCTTGTGACGACTGTTTCCGACCCAGTCCCTGACGTCTTGCATAAATGCATCCATGTTTTCTGAATACAATAATCTGCTGTTCATACATTCTATAACTCAGGACAAAGGGCCACAGCACTCTTACTTTAAAGTGGGACAGGTCAATGCCCTCATTCATTGCAGCGTTTTCACAGCAGCAAATGTTCCCCGTATCTGAATTTGTCGGCATTGAGTGAAGCTCCGCAAAAGGTTGCTGAACTCTCTCAAGTGGAGCACTTTAAAAAATGGAGAATGGAAAGTCTTACAGATGAGGATCTAATCAAATCAAAACCATTTATGAACAAGATTAGATGTGGATATTTTTTATATACATTTATAGAATATAAAGATAGCAATTTCAAATTGAAAAACACATTTTTAAGAGTAAAGGCCGTTACACACCAGGGGAGTTGCAAAATAGTCTCCTGCTAACATTAAATGTCTAGGGCTTTCTATTGAGAACAGAGGGAGTTAATCTGGTCAAGGTTAAAAAGTTTGCTGTCTTGGTTTGAACTAAAAAGCTGCCATGTTGTCGTCTGGGACACCTAAACCCGTTCCAGGCAACGTGATTGGTTGATGCTTTTATTCTTGGTGCGCAAGCGTGGAATAAATCAACCTCGTCCTATTGACAAAAACAACGGACAGTCAAATTAATCGCACAATAAAAGAACGCCCCCGATGTATGAAAGCCTTAATACTGCATTTCCAACTGGGGACAGAGTTTTAAAGACATGAATGTAAAATTAGGAGACGCTATCACACTTATGGAAAGTAGGACTGGAGGTAGGGCTGGATTGTTTAGTCTCAGCACACCTGATGTTCCAACAGCTAAAGGTTACCTCATCAAATTGCTTGTTAGTCAAACCAATGGTTCAAAACTCAAACATATTGGATTATCAGTGACATAAAGGAGAGTAGAGCAGAAAATGAGAGGGTTGAACCAGCAAATATTTGGTATTTATCCTTCTTAAATCACTTTTAAAAGACTTGATAACTCATATTTAGTCCATGTCCTATGTCATGACTCTAGTACTGTCTTACTTACCAGTGATAAAGGCCTTTATTTTGAAATCTGAAAACCATGATATTGATTTAAGTTATAGAATATACTTTGTGGCATTGTGGGCCCCAAAGCAGCTCTTATTTTCTTAATTCCCCCCTCTCTCTCTGTCTCTCCCTCTCTTTGCCGACCATTAAAAAGAGAATTATAATCTTGAGCAGCATCCTACTGTGCTTGAATGTGTCCTCTGTGTTTTGACAGGTGTGTTTGGGTCCACCGGCTCATGCTATAAGTGCGTCTGTATTTACGTCCATGTGTGCGTGTGTGGCGGCCGGCGGTCGTTAGCGGAGAGAATGAATAGCTGCCACCATCGTTCATGGTTCCCTAATGAGGCGGCTGGCCCTCGCGTCTCCTTGTTTCATACGTTCTGTGTGGCCAGGTCTCCTTCTCATCTCATGTCCTCAGAACACCCAGGGGCCTCATTACCCTACCGCCAATGTTTATTTGGAGGGAAGAAGAAAAGGAGGAGAGGAAAGATGAAAGAAAGGTCTGTGATCGACTGTTTCCTGTCGCACAACCTTTCACAAGGCCAGGTTTGCTCCTGGGGCCCGCATTCAGAAAACACAGCGAGAGTCTCAGAGGGTGTGTGTGTGTGTGTGTGTGTGTGTGTGTGTGTGTGTGTGTGTGTGTGTGTGTGTGCGCGAGACCGGCGCTGCAAACTTTTGATGGAATTCACTTGATCAGCGGCAGATTGCTTCTTGGTGTCATCTAATCCTTTCTGAGGGTTATTGTTTTGCTATTTTGGGGAGACGCGGCTCCCCTCCTCTGTGAGATCTTCAGAGCGCACTTTGAAGAAAGATGATGATGTCATGGCTCGAACCAGAGCCCTCGTAAGTTGTAATTAAAAATGAACTGCCTCTGATCACATAACAGGATTATATTGTTTCACAGGAACATAGCTCAAACCCTGACAGGGAGGGGGAGAGGGAGGGAGAAGAAGGTTAGAGTTTGAGAGAAAAAAGGAGTTGTAAAAGAAAAATCCATGTACGGTAGTTTTCAGTTGAATATTTGTCCCATTTCCACAAACAGCTAGCCAAATTAAGTTGACTTGGTCCTGGAACAATTGGTGTGATGAAGTGTTAAGCCCTGAGCCTGTGACATTAGCATTTCTTCATAGAGCTCAACAATTACACAGAAAGAAATCTATGGTAGCTGAAAATGGCAATCCATTCCTCCCACGACAGGATCTTCAAAAGACCAGAGAGCAACACCCTGTTTATTCATTCAATTGGCATGACTTCTGAGGCTAGTATTCAGATCAAATTCACATCTTCATAGAGCATGCGCACTAGGGTTTCCTTTAACCTTGGATCCCAGCCCTGGGTCCAGCCTCGTCCTCATCCACTCTGGATTCAGCTGTTAGTGCATTGTACAACTTTTAGGACCTAATGAATAAAAAATAAGGGCTGTTAACGTGTTCATACTGTTAAGTTGATTCACCTCAAAAACAAATATCCGCTGAGTTGTAGACGTCTCTTTCCCAATATAAGTCTATGGGAAAAAATATTTTCGGGCCAAATGGCAACACATGACGGACCAAGAGATTGTTATTCCAGCGTTTGGTCACTAATTGAAGCTCTTCCTTGGGACTTGCCAAAAATAGATAGTGTAGATAGAGAAAGGGAAGAAGATTGGCTGAAATAGGCAGCCAATGGCAGATTTATAATCCAGAGTCAGACTGATCCATTTAATTAAAAAAATAAAAAGTAATAATTAGTGCAGATTTAAGAGTTTGTCAAAAGTCTCTTTTGAGAAGAACAGTAAATAATTGAGGCATAAGTCAACAGTAACCCCTATAACACACTCAATTGGAGAAACCAATGATATCTGACATTGTAATAAATGGTAAATGGACTTGTACTTGTATCGCGCTTTTCTAGGTCTGACCACTCATTACATTACATTACAGTCATTTAGCACTCAAAGCGCTTTAACACTTCATGTCATTCACCCATTCATACACTGAATGCCGGGGCTACGTTAGCTGTCTTGCCTGAGGACACATGGACATGGACTACCGGAGCTGGGGATCAATCCGCCGCAGTCCAAGATGTGTGGAAGACTAGATTCCCATCCTTCATTCTTATTTTCTAAACTCTCTTGATATATATTCTCATTTATGGCTCTGTTGACCATTGGTGACAAAGGTTAAAAAGATGCTGTTAGATTAGAAGTGGTGCGGGTACATTAACTGCATCACCAGATGAAAGAGCGGGCACTTCGTCCTCCGTCGCTGTGCAGAGGTCACCTTGGAAAGACAGTGGGACTGATTATAATGATCACCTTTAGCGAGTCGCTGGAAAGGGCTCACAGGCACGGCTCATAAAGTGGTGCTTTACTGTCGTGTTTGCAGACAGACAATAAATCTAGTAATCTTATTCAGTGAGTTTTGTTATGGTGTGATCAATTGTGTGAAGTGTATTAAATACAAAAAACCCACAGGACACTCATTACGGGAAATGTTCACAAAGCTGAAATTGACAATGCCCACCAAAGCCACATTGTCAGAGAGTCAGATATCGATTTCCATGAATCTGTTCTGCCTTTTTTCTCAGATGAAAGCCTCACACGTCTCTGAGAGAGCAGCAACGTACTGAGTCAACTGGATTTAATAGGACCATTAGCATTTCAATAGTTTTTCAGCACACACACTCACATTTAAAACATTTCAATGAATAATGAACCATTTCCATAATCAGGACTGAGGTGATTGAAAATATCGCACCGCTACAATCACTTCAGGAATTATTTGGTCGATTTAAGTAGACGGAAATGTTTTTAAATCCTGAACTTTATTTGTGGACAATGTAATTATAAGAATATTGAAAATGGTTATCGAAACAAAAAGCAAATCAACACATAGATTGGAAAAAAACTTGTTAATACAAGAGAAACATTTCCTAAACAAGGCTTGTGATAACTGTGGGCATTGCTGCATTTTTTGGATGATTTTATAATCACACGAAAACGCATTGATTTTATCTTATGTGAGTTAAAGATGCAGCGGGGAATGGAGGCTCTAAAACACGCATTACGGGTTGTGTCATCATGAGCATAGTAACAGCTAATCAGCATGCTATAATGACTATTATGAGATATGGAACATAATTAATACTGTGCACAGGTCCAAGGTGACTGAATGGACCTCCATAGACCTTAATGCAATTGTCATAATGGCCTCAGGTGCACTTTATCTGTGATAGTGCTCTTTTTTAAAATAGTTTCTGCTGTATGCAAATGCTGTTTTGGGAATAAATAAACCTCCATATAGACAATATATAATTTAGAATAACCTATAATCAGTACATGTCATAAATAGATTTTGCAAATTTGATCAATGTACACACTGACTGTGCATACATATATAAAATATATGTCTACAGGGATTGTACTTAAAATTCCTTATTCATAAAGTACATCAGTCATCAATAAGAGAAGTCATAGTAGATGTCTGCAAAGAATTACACAAGATTTGACATGTGCGTCGTGTTGGTTGCATTAAAACTATAAGAGGAGTAAACGTGTTTTAAAGATTTTTTTTAAGGAATAGCATAATAAATAGGCAAATGTTTTGAAATTTTATTAAAAAAGTGAACTAGTTATGCACAATGATATTTGTAGCATAGACGTTTTTCAAGTTACAGGGGAGCACTAACAGACATAATAAAATAGTAAGTACTATTTAGGACAATATGCAGAGCTATGCAATGTGGTTTCAGTTTCCTTAAAAAACATGGGGGATACTGTGTGAGCCTGTGTTTGTTCTATATGTTGTGGAAGGCCTTAAACCTGCATTCCTTCTACTGGCAATCAGGGTGCGACTACTCTGGTGGCAAAAAGAGTAAGAAGAAGAAATATTAATATCAACATACTTCTCTCTTGATTTATTCCCTCAGTAAACATTGTAAACATGAGTTTATGGTCTCAATCTCTAGTTTTAAGTCTTCTTCAATACAGCATGTTGTTCATTTAGTAAATGATGGTCCATTTAGAGTCAAACAGACCATAAAGCAGGGGATGCTTTAGGGCGGGGCTACTGGTCTGGGAGTTGTCCTGGTTTTCTTCTTACAACTTTAACCTGTTAATAGTGTGTTTTTTGGTTCATGAAAGTTAATTGTAACATTTAAGTTGCATAATAATCATATTCAGCTTTTGGTTGTACTAATCCTATCCTTTCGTGGAATTTCTGGTTGCACAAATGTAAAATGGTAAAGGAATAAAAACCAAGATGGTGACTGTCAAATAACAAAAACGAGGTGACAAAGGCCTAAAACTAAGATGGTGATCGCCAAAAAAACAAGCATAAGTAAGTAACCAGAGTCAAATTACTTGTATGTGTATGCGCACATGGCCAATAAAGCTGATTCTGATTATAATAAAGATGGTGTCTCCTAAAAACCAAGTAAACTTATGTCCATAAAACCTATGGGTGACATCAAGGTGACTACGTCCACGGCCTTTACACAGCCTATGGTTGTCAACAACTTAAGTAAAGGTCATGGCAAAGGGGCCCCTGTTGGATCCTGAGGCCGTGGTTTGTTTGTATGCGTATGCATTGCGCACTTGCATCTGTTGCTTTGCCTGTATAATGACAACGAGGGCTGGGCAGTAAAACCGTCGTCTGTAAATCAAGCGGAGGGCCAGGTGACCGGCGGTGCCACACGTCTGATTTAAAGCTATTCATGATTCCAACGACGCGTTGTTTGGAGCACAACTCAGTGTTAGAAAGCTGCTTTCCAGTGGTCAGACCGGAAGGGGGGGGGGGGGACTGACCAGTTTTGTAAAAATCCAGAACAACAATCTGAAAGGATACATCGCCTCTTCAAATCCTTTGGTCATGTGTAGGCCTACGTAGGTGTGAGAAAAAGAGACAGCCGGTCTGTATAAGTACATCTAAAACATTGTCTTGCATTGTGGTCACTAGTATACTGCTCACCAGGAACACATTTCTCCTCCAAGACAAAGGATTCACTGTCATTCAGAGTTTTGTCCCTCACCTACATTCTATTGTTCATGAAACAGTTCTCCTCCTCCTGGCTGTGCTTCAGCCACAAACACATCCTCATCACCTCATGCAGCTGCCTCATAACACAAGCTTTCCACTGGTTTGAGGTTCTATTAATACATCAGAGGTGAATAAAATATATTTCAATATTGTCTCACATATACCAAAACCCAGTGGGGGAAGGACTCAGAGCAAATACTCTGCAGTATTTCGCTAGCATTGAGGTAATACCAGAATACAAATAGAATACAATACAAGTTTGTAAATAATACAATACAAAATGCAAGTCGTGTATTAAAAAACATACTGTCAAACATATACTGTAAAAAAATATATACTGTAAGTAAAGTTTTATGGTCGTAGCAGAGCTAGGCGCAGCTGAATTTCATACTGTGTACTGGTTTAATTTATAGCATTGCATCATATCATTACTGGAGCAGGGCCTGCTATGCTGCTGCTTGCAGCTTTATGGGAGACGCTCACCCAAACAACATGGCTCCCTTCGGTCCACAGCAACACAACTGCCATGACACTGGTTCAGGAAAGAAACACAAACAGATATAGATTTATTATATTATAGACATTATGATGTTTAGATATGAAAATGATTGAATCATGTTAATATATGAAGTAATATTGGCATAAAAAAAGCACTTAAAAACGATTTACTGTGTACTAGACATTGCAAATCATTGTAGTACATTTACCTGACAAGGAAATGTTACTGGTTAGATATGAGTGAACAGTCTGCAGGTAAAATCATTCATTAAATGTTAAAACAATGTTCATTTTGTAAGCAGTATACAGTACATACTGATTCAAAATTTAATATTCAGCAGGCCAACACAGTTGAGGGACTCACAGGCCGTGAAGCCCAGTTCAGCAGAGTTATTATTATTATGCAACTTTATTAGTTTTATAAGTTCCTATGCCAAAAACGTACACAATGTGACTTGCATTGGCAGAGTGGTGCTGTTCCCGAAGTTTATCTGTGGTGCTCGTTGACTTGAGGGAAGTGGAAATGACGAGAAGTGTGCTTGTAACGTTATCCAGAATCAAACTTTAGCAGGCTAATCCAGCATCCAGCAGCTAAAGTGAGCCGCAATTAGACGAAGCACCCCACGGGGTCTCCAGCAACACACCCACAGTGTGAAGAAGATCAGAAGAACGGTTTTCAAGATATGTAAAGAACACACACACACAGACAGAGACTCCTTGCTTTATAGTTGGACATATTTTGTAAACACAATTTTAATCTGAAAATGTTGTGAAAAAGTTACTACAACTGATAAAGATAAATGTAGTGGAGCAAAAACTGTCCAACTATGTGCCATGGAACAATGTTTTAACGAGGGGGTTCCTGTTCTGTTTTCTGTTTTCCTCACTGCCAAAATCTCTTCCAAAAAGATAAAAACAATCAAATGCAACCAGCCAGAAGAGGAAACTACAGAAATCCACATCATCTTCATGAACCATTAAGCTTTCAACTGTGAAGCAGCCGAAGGAAATATGTTAGCTATTGAGGGCCACTTTGTACCTTTTTCTTAGAGCTTGAATTTGGGGCTTTAGTGCAGACACAATATGATTTAATAGGAGAAGGGGAATGTATGTAGTTCTGACAACAGAGCAATGCAGGAAAACAAGTGCCCCATCTGTTAGGTGAGCAGTGAGACCAGTAGGTGTGTGTGATCTCAAAATGACTAAAAGATCTATCACTATCACACAGGCGCTAAACATTTTTAATCTATCATAAAAAGGTTGGCTCTCTGCTACAGTTGGACAAAGTGACTTGTGAACATGTTAATGCCTTAATTCCTGTCCCTCTTGGGCTACACATGATCAACGAGGCACATGAAAACTCATTTTTCCTCATTAACTGCTCCGTTCAGACAGATTAAAGCCTGAATCGTTACCTCTGTGAGACCGACAAACGTCTGCTGAAGTCTTCCCCACACCCGAGGCCAGCTGGGCCCCGCCAGGCCCCGCACCAAACCCAGGCAAGAAAAGTGTGGAAGTTTAGCCCGGCCTGACTCCGCTCATCAGTTCCCTGTCAGGCCCTGTCAGATTTGGAAGTGGATGTCAAACATCCAGTGTGGACGGCTGCTGGATATGTCTGCCAGTGTTCCTGGAGGAGTCCGGGGGGAGAGTGCTGTCCTGCTGGGAGGGCCGCGCCTGGAAACATGTTCCCGTTTTCTCGCTGCGCTCCTTCGCATTGGGAGGAGGATGGAGGCAATTACCAGCGCCAGCAGCTGAGAGAGGGGCCAAGCCTCTGCACATCAATCAGCATTACTCCACTGCCACTGTCTGTGTGAGGAAGAGTGTGTGGAAGAGCACCTCCCAGTGGTGATGTGCTTCACAACCCCATCACAGTTAGAATTCCATCACAACCACAGTCTGCTCCAGGCCCCCCCCTTTTTTTTCTCCTCTAAATTAATTTCCATCACCTAATTGCTATGTTCATTACCAGGGTACAATAATGTCAAAAACCACTGTCCTCATTTAATTTCCATGGCTGAATGTGAAATGAGTTGGAAAAAGAGGCAAAAGGCGCTGCTTGGCATTTGGTTCATGTTGAACTGCAAGGCGGAGGCAATTTGGGTTAATGTGGAATGAGGAGGAGGGGCGAGGTTACAAAAGAGCCGGGGTAATTTGGTGTGGCAAATTGATGAGTCATCTTTTGTTCAGAGTCTTTGATTGACAAAAGAGCCGGGCAGCATTAGAGGAGCTGGAAACGTGAATTTCTCATCATGTCTCTCTTTATTTTTTTGTCACATTGCTGCACACTTCATCTCTCTCTCTCTCTCTCTCTCTCTCTCTCTCTCTCTCTCTCTCTCTCTCTCTCTCTCTCTCTCTCTCTCTCTATCTCTCTGAGGCGTCATGTCTCTTCTCTGTGGTGTAGTGCTCCTTGTGTTTAGGCTAATTACAGTTCTGTTAAGCCTGAGTGTGTCAACTGTGACATTTCCACCGTTGGCGTAGCAACATTAGAGCTGTTCTGCCATTACGTCCGCATTAGGGACATCACACATTAGCCAAACTCTCCTCAGGCTGCACTTAACCAAAAAATGAAACGGGGGTTTGGGTTTAAAGAGAAAAAAAAATCATATTAACTTCTCTGAATTCTGCATGAGGCACCTCATTTAATGTCACCTAAATTGAACTGATGAAAGGTGAGATGGAACAATCCCCCAACACACACACACACACACATATGATTTGATGTTTCTGTGGAGCGTGGTTAGCCAAGCTCTATCACCTCATGCATACTAAACCCAATGGAAAACACAGCAGACAAATGTTCATGCTTTGTGTCTCTGAGGTAGAACGAGTGAAAATAAAAGGCCTGTTTGTTGTGCGAATTTGTCTACGGAGGATTGGAGCGAGGCGATGTGTGAGCGCGCGCCTCGTGCAGGTCGCACTTCAAGGCCAAACTGGAGCGAGATGAAAGGCGCTCTGTCCTGTGACCAATGATTGTTAGATAGAGCTCAGCCCCGGAGGTAAACAACGAGGCGGATTTTCCTCGGGGTAAAAGGATTTGAGGGCCTGGATGTGTTATCCGTGAGGAGAGACAGCAACGTGTCGCAACATCAAGGCCGCCGCTTCGCTGAGCTGAGTGGGAACATAATGCTTGATGTGGCCATGGATTGTGCTGTATTATATTATTAACTGATCCTGAAAAATGATACAAAATTGCACCTTTCAACTCTGCACCTCCTGGATGAGGCCATCCATTTATTCTTGCTGTGTCGCAGCCAGGCTCCTGGTCCATAACACTGTCACTGTAGAGAGAGGAGCACATAGCTTTTAAAGGGAATGGGATGAGCTGATGTGATTGGCCGTGACTGGTGCCAGCACACACCCCACCTTCTGCTAATTTATTCCTCCTCTTTTACAACTTGCTCGACTTTGGGAGTGCACATTTGACGGCTGTTAATATTAGTGAAGAATTGTTCATGCGACATAACGATCCTCATCCTGTATAAGTTTACAAAAAGAATTACATCAAGAATCAGTTCAGGATTTGAAGCCTTTTCTCTCTCTAGCTTTACTTTATAACATCTAGAGAGGCAAGATCAGTCAAAAGAAGCTCTTAGAAATCAATACTTACTCCTTAAGTGTTTACTGAAGTGTCCTACACTTACTTTAAGCATGTCTCATTACGTATTATAGATGATTGGCAGACAATGGAAAAGATTTAAAAAATAAAAATATAATGCCACAGTTCATAAATATCTTAAATAATATATCATATTACATATTGTATATTACGCTATAACGCTGTACAAAAATATTGGTAAACCAATTGCATGAATAAAAAGTAGAGGAGAGGAATGCAGACGGAAGCTCTAGAAACGGGCTGTCGCAGCCGTAGAGACTCCAATTCAGATATAGTGCAAACCTGACTCCTCCGTCTGCGGAGCGGCTGTAGTCACTAAGCTAATATAAGCAAGCTGACCAACTATCACACACAGTAATGCTGGAGCTTTTCTCTGACCCTGGAGTTGCGGGGCACAATTTCTTTTCTTTGCCCAGTTGGCAATCCAGCCTTGAATTATGCTTCAAACCCTGCGTATGCTGTGGAGCGCCTCTTCATGGAGAACGAGGCAAACTGTCCAATTTCTCTTTCAACTACATTCTCATTCACTTGGGCCCTAAAGAAGGTGGTGAAATAATTTAATTTAACTCCATCCAATTTAAAGAAACATACGTATGAAAACATTTCTCAAATATCTACAAACATCATCGGCAAATCTAAATAAATGGTTAAATAACTAAAAACAGCATTTTTGCAAATGCAGCCTGTGTTTCTGAATTATCTATGGAGCTGTATAAGTTGAAAATATTGATTTGTTCTGTGCCATTGTTGTTGGTTGTGACTGACCCACATAATAATTTACCCAGAGCTGTAATTTCTTGCCAGAAAGCCTAAGGATGCAAGCATCCTGACTTCTGCAGGGGCAGCACACTGTTCTCTATTATCGTCATCATTTGCATCCAATACTTCAGAAAACTCAAAACGATTTTTTCATTAGCTCATTTTCATGAAGCATCTCTCCTTCAAACAGCATCTCTGTCTGAACCATAGAAGTGGACATAGTCATCGTGACGTCACCCATTGGCTTTATGGACTGAAGTTTTGAAGAGTTGAGTTCCGCGTTGCCAACCCATGAATAGAAGTTACCATATTTGGAATGCGGAGGAGTGAGATTTAGAGACGCTCTATACAGCTCTGGTAGTGGCAGCAACCTGTCAATCACGGTAAGCATAGCCTGCTTTATGGTCTATTTGAGTCTAAATGGAGCATCATTTACTAAATGAACATCATGCTGTATTGAAGAAGACTTGAAACTAGAGATTGAGACCATAAGCTCATGTTTACAATGTTTACTGAGGTAATAAATCAAGAGAGAAATAGAGTCATTTTCTCATAGACTTCTATACAACCAGAGGAGTCGCCCCCTGATGGACATTAGAGAGAATGCAGGTTTTAAGACACTTCTACATTGGCTTCACCTGGCAGAACCGGATGTTGCCGCTTCATCTGAAAGGCATTCAATTGCAACATCTTACCGGTATTTTTGAAGATCATGTAAATATCAGCAGATAGGAGAAGTTACATAAGTTAGAACTGACTAAAAGTCTAAATATGTTTTACTTCTGGAACTGAAAGGAGCACTTTGATGTAATTCTGGCCAGTTAGAAGTGATTTCTTATTCTTAGATGTTACCGCTACAGGGCTGCCTCTAAACCTGCATAACACATTATCACTCAGTGGTTCCTTGACAGATGCCCCATTTTACATTTTCTGTGAATCCCTGATGCACTTTTTAAATAAAACAACATTGGAAGAAGAGTGTTATAAAATTGTGAAAAACACTGCCATCAACATTATTCCACTAGTACACTCTCTTTTGTTTGAAGACCTGATAAACAATGCAGAAACTGTGCAGATGTATTTAGGGCCAAGTGTTTAGAAATGATGCGGTAGCCTATGTGACACGTACAATGGGAAATGAAACTGGAGGCCAACTAATTAATTTGTGAGCAGCACCTTGGAAATAATGTGATTCCTTCTGACAGAACTCCGCTCACTGAGGAACTGTGTTCCATGAAGGCAACACCTTCTCAGTGAGCCTGCAACTGCCTTCGAAATCCTGTCCCTCTCATTTACCAACTCCTGTCGACTGCCGTTCACAAAGGCACTAAAATGTTTTTCAGCATGTGAACTAACTCAACATGTCGTACATTACACAGCACCTATTTAACAAACACCTGTTTTGTCATATAAGCTACATTACTAGCAAGGTTTCACCCACTGTCTTATTATCTCTGCTAGGCTAAACCTTGGGAGAGATAATGTGTTTTCTTGTGTGTGTGATGTGTGTGTGTGTGTGTGTGTGTGTGTGTGTGTGTGTGTGTTTCTTACAGTTTGTGTGTGTGTGTGTGTGTGTGTGTGTGTGTGTGCCTGTGACTGAGTGCACCATTGTGTCTGTCCACGGCTAACCTCACTTTCTGCTGTAGCAAACTACAAAATATTTTGGGTGGCCAGTTATGGCTGCAGGCTCAAAGACCTCTCATGGTTGCGGTGGCTCACACTTTCTTATTACAGCTTTTATTGCCTGTTTTATACTGATATTAACTGCCTGCTGAGTCCTCAATCAGTACTCTTAAACGACAACCGGCCGGTAGGGGCCACTAGTGATAACAGAGCTGAGTGCATCGCCGACCCAGCCGCTACTCTGTCGCCAGAGACACAGTGGGGCGGAAACAGTTTGCACACTGTTATTGTTTTGCAAGTTCTGATTCTCTTACTGCTAACAGCTAACAGCTAAGGAACTACCAGTACACACACTGCTGAGTACCTCTCGGATGCTGCTCTGCATCTCACCTTAGTTTTTCCTTTTGGATGGTGTGTTTGCTAACGGAACTACCAGTTCCGCTCAAAAAAAAAGCTCATTGAGGTTAGCTTTGTGTTTTGGCATAGTTGTTTGAAGTGTATTATATGACAACTTTGAGCCCATTGCTTGGTTACGTCACATTACAGCTTGTATTTGAGTTTTTATTAAGTCTATTTGAAGACGCTTCACAGCAATGGTTGTATTGATTCAATCACACAATACAGCAGTGGTCGTTGCAGACACACCTTATGAAGATCTGTACTCTACTGAGTGCACCTTTATAGTTCTTGTCTGTTATCCATCGCTTTCCTCCTGACATTATTTCATTATTCAATCGATTTTACTGTGACCCTCAGAAATATATCAAATTCAATAGGCAGGATGCTGTGTAAAATGATGTAAAATCACGTAACATATAAAAATGTAAGAGTAGGAGTTAGCCTGTTATCACTTTATATTCTCAACAATTTACAACTTGCCTCTAATAACAACTTCTGAAACAAACCATCTTTTGTGAATAATGTGTAATAAATGCTCCCTGGTCACCTTGTCATAAGTCTCTGGTCACAGATCTGTCCTGCTGTTTCCTTGTGGGTAAATTGTAAAGTAAGGGGACTGTGAGAAGGAGAGAAGGGAACATATCGCTGACTCGGCGACAGGGGAAATGACCCACGTCAGCTTGGCAAGTTGTTCTCACTTAGCATACAGCATCTGACATCAGACAGCGCTCTGGGAAATGTCCCTGCTCAGTCTCATCCTTGCAGGCACCCAGAGGAGGGGACTGTAAATGTGCATCAGCTCGTGAGAGATCTTTATTCCCCAATGACAACACAAGCTTTAAAATAGTATCACCACAGGCAGAGGCTGATATGAGATTATTTTGAAAAGTAACTGGGGACTTTGCTGTACGTGATAATGAGGCAAAAAGACCACCAATGAAACCAACAAGAAGTCAGATTCTTTTCCCATGGTGTTAAGCTGCAGCCTTGACAACCTTCCAAAACTTCCTTAAAAACTTGAAGGAGTATCTGATTTAGCATTGGGCAGTAAAGAAAAGTTATCAAAAGTGATGCAGGGGTTAGGTATCTTGCACAAGGACACTTCAAAATGTGGACTGCAGGGGCCAGGAATCGAACTTCTGGCCTTCAGAGTAGTGCACAACCGCTCCACTTCCTGAGCTATGAAATAGTTGAGCTTGATATGTTTAGTTCCCCAGAAAGAATTTTGTGCAGATCCATCTACAGACACAAAAGGCCTCATAACATTAGCCTTAGGGCTGGCTAACGTATAAAAAATGACAGTGCCAGTACCCTAAAAGTGATACGGATACCAACTTAGTACTTTCCTGGATACTGAAGCGTAATCAGCTGATCTCATAATATTCGATGTGTATGATGGACGTGTTTTCCTCTCAGAGCATAGCCTACTATTAATGATTATTATCATATAATGATCATATCTTGATGATCATGTCATGAAGATATTATGCTGGAGCTTTTTGTAAAACACTGATACACATTTCTGATTTTATGCATAAAATAGTGCCACGGCTGAAGGAGACACGACTGTCTCTGATGACATTCTTTTCTGTCCAGAAAATATCCAAGAAATGTGCAAGTCAACAGCAATAACTGGGTGTGTGGCGTTCATCTGAAGAGCTGATTGACCTGCAGATGTACTGTAATGGGCCAGGAAAAACCTGACAATGTTTTAAATAAAGAAATAAAAAATCCTCTGCTATCAAACACTTGAAAAACACTGGATTGTTAAGAGGGGCTTTTTTTGATGACCTGTTTATTTAAGTTGAATGTGATTTTATAAACCGTCTAAACAGTAGAGATGAAAATTTCGAAAGCCTAGAAAACATGTTGGCACTGAGGCAATACCCTGAGTGTGTTGAAATTGGAAAAGCAAAAGTCCATGGGTGCATCCCTAATGGAATCCTTAATAATTGAGCATGTTAATTAAAATGCAGGGTCCTGAAATATAGGAACTTGCTATATTATTCAGAGTCAAAGAGGCTGGACAATGAGACTGATATTTTTGCATGCATTCTGCTTTTTGATGTGGACTCCTGCTGAGTTTACACAGCTACATGACCTTCATGATGGGCAGTGATGTCATTTTAATCTCCATAACCTGAGGCAATGTGGTCAACAGGGATGGGATTATGATGCTTGTTAGCCTGAGAGAACATTGGAGACAACCTGCAGAGATGTACATACATTACTGCTACAGTTATCAGTGTGCAAATGAAGCAGGTCTCTTTTAAAGATGTGTACACAGAATGCATTTTTGGTACTCTAAGCACATTTTGTAAATGTGCATGTACAAGTCAGAGATAGACAGAGGGGTTAATGCGTTGCATGGATGAGGTTGGATGAGGACAGGAGATAAGGGCTATAAAACCAGCATGTCCTTGTGAGGGTTTGTCCGCGCACAAATACGCATCACTATAATTTCCAACCTGATTAGCTCTACAAGCAGTTATATCCTGAGGAGAAGACAGAGTGTTTTGTTCCACCCATTTGCCGCTTCAAAAACGAGAAGCAAATCAGGAGATTAAGAGCAGCGTCTCTCTGACCGAGAGAATCTTTAAAGAGGACCATTTTCACACAAGCTATTTTAAAGCTAAAGTAAATATAATAGATATCAAATGGAATATGTTTCTATGATGTACATTATCTAACATGAGAATGATCATCAGCCTAGATTAAAGACTGAGACAAGTTGTGTGTAATAAAAAAAGTGTGGGGGAAAAAACATATTGGTCTTGTGAGTGTTTCTGCAGAAAAGTGAGTCTAGGACTAAAAACAACACTGAGGTGCATTGTGAAATGTCAGAACATACATATGTATTAGGGATGAAGTCAATACATTCTTAACTGGCCCTTAAACATTGACTTCAGGGAATACAAGGTAGGAATAGGACACTGAGGATATCCACGGTGTAAAGCATCTGCAGGAATATCAATCAGTGAACTCTGTATAGACGATATGCTGCTCATTTTATGAAATATGCTGACATAATTTAAATTCATTACCTCTGACAAAAGGCCAAAGGTGGACAAGAGATAATCAAGTTCTATATATACACTGTAGCAACCATTAGATGTACAATATTTGCATATTTGGCTTCAGCCTTCACCAACTCATATAGTTAATAAAGGCAGTAGGAATTTATTTTTCACATGTACCACTATAAGTGACATCATTTCCATACCATTCTTGTGTGCACAGAAGCACCTGCTCGACAAAATTTTACAAATTTAAAGGCCAAATTAATAATTTCTTTCCAAACTGTGTGCTTGTCACCAATAATTTGCATAAACTTTCCTTAAGCGGCCATAAATTTGCAAGACCAAAACTCAGTCACTACAGACTGTCATGAAGAAAACCCTCCTTTTACCACACATCCAAATATTTCCACAGCCAGCATAAATGTCCATAAAAAAATCGTATAATTTCCTTCCTTCACCACATCTTTGCATACAAACTCTGAACTTTACTTCAAGTTTGGCCCATCAAGTTTTTGCTGCACACTCCAAGTTGAAAAACATGTTCTCTTCACATTGCATCAGTGCCACAAAGTGAAAATAAATATTTGCACCTGAAGGAGATTTGTTTTTCCAGAGAGCAAAGTTTTACTTCTTTTTAACAGTTGCATGGTAACAAGAAGTGAATATTGCATTTACAGTAAACACCTGCACCGCGGTTCAGCAGGGGAAAACGTCCTCTGAGATTTGGTCCACCTGTAAGAAGTATTTTAATACAAATATACTCCGTGTATACTTTGATGAATCATCATGTTTTAGCTCAACTTCAGTTTTGCATGTAAAGCTTAATGCAGTTCTCACACAGTCTTTTTCTACAAAATAACTAGCTGCAGCAGTCAGATCAAAATGGTTTTCGTAGAGCATTTCCCCTTTATATTCCATGGAGCAAAGGCATATCAAGACTTACAATACAGTACGTAAATATTAATACTTACAAGTACTTTCACCTTGACCCCAGAGAGGAGAAACATCTGGGAATAATGTCCATATTGGACCATTCAAGATTTATGTCCAGAGCTTATGTTCAGTTCCACCACAGGAAGAAGAGTGTTCTTTATTTGGGAAGGCTGTGAGCAGGGTGTGGATTAGGTGTGACAGAAAGGTGTGTATCACGTTCAATTTCATGCAGAAATACATCTCCAACCATAGACCATTAGCGTTTTTATTTGGCATAAAAACCTAACAATTATCACATTAATTTATGTGTATTTGTTGCCTAACCTTAACCATACCTTAATAATATTCCATTTGATATAACCACAATCTTCTTCTATCCTTGAATTTGAACACAACAGCCATGCCAACAGCTCTTTGTAGCTGTAAGGCCAGGCTTTGCTCTCACTGAATACAGAAACGTTGACATTGAACGCATTCTTGGTTTGCAGCAATGTACAATGCCACCATGTTTAGACTGTGCTGCACAATGACAATGCTTACATGCTCATAGAAGGAGTTATGTTTACCATCTACACCATCTTGTTTTAGCCTGCTATCATTTGCTAATTTGCATTCTAGTTATGCAGCTGGAATTTAACCTAATCCAAAATTTTGCACAGTGATCCTATATTGTTATTTCATGGTAGTTGTTTTGTTTTCCCTGTATACCTACAGCTGGATGACGTCAAACTCACAACTTTATACTTCTCTAGTTTTTAATACAGGCAAAAGAGTCCTAAAATGAGAACTGTTGCCTGCTAGGTCATAATACAGTCTGCTAATAACAGCATCAGTAATATAGCAGTCTTATTTCTAGATTTGATCAAATAATAAGAGGAAGTCAGAAATGAGACCACAGGCGGATGCTTTGAAAGGGGCAGAACAATCATCAGTCTCTGAGGAGAATTTGCAGGGCTGGAGAGTATGAAGCCAATTCCAGCCTTGTTTTTCACTTTCCTTTGTATTCTTTCAGATCTGTGTGGCCTCAATCCCTCCGTCTCTCACTCCTCGCTATTTCCCCCCCGCGTTTCTGATAATTAATAGGTTATTAATTTTTCAGCAAAGCGCAGAAGAACAGACTCTTGAAAAGAAGAGGAGTCAAATTTAATCAGATTTCAGTTACTGTTTGTGAGTTCAATCATGGCACAGTTTTGGAAATTGCTCTTGAATGTCTCCGCTGAACTTAAAAGAGGCCGACTGGTTATTGAATGCGACTATAAGGGCAGGAGGCAGAACTGATTAATAAGGATATTAGACGGAATAAGAAGATAAAGATATTCTGCCTTTTTCTAGGATCAATTCTATTACCAGCTGCATTACTATGCATTAGAGCATCCATCAATTCCAATCTATGGATTTAGATCAAAAGGCAATAGCTGAGAGCTTGATCAAGGGCATGTATTCTGTATTCCACATGCATGAGAACCTGAGAGTGCTGTATGGACGAACTCATCTCAAGTGGGAGTCGAGCGTCTCTCAGGAGACATAATTAGAGGTAACATTTTTGATGATGAGAAACGCTGCTAGGCGGATTTTCAGTGCAGTGTATATGGGATTAACTGTACATTACATGGGTTTCTAATCCATAGGCACACTAAACCAAGAATTAGCATGCATGATTAGCGTTTTAAGCCAGCTATTAGATGAGAATAAAACTGTAATTCACCTAAAATGGCTTGCAGTGTTTTGACTGCTCTAAAGTCTGCATGAACTCCTCCAATTACCTGAAACAGGAGACATAAACAGACTCTTGGAGAATTCCTAGTGGAGTAATACAAGCAAAAATTAACTACAGTATTTGAAAATGTTAATTTACACAGGGTAGATTTTCCAGCATGACTTGCCTTCTTTCAGCTGCAACCTGATATTCACTTGCACAGTGATACATGTTACATTTCTTGGAGCTGCTCAGTTCAGCCAGGCTGCTACTTTTGCCTCTGAATAGCTCCTCAGGAGCAAATGGGGCTTATTAATGTCAGCTGTAGAGAGAGGAGAGAGTGCTTCTCTTCTTAGGCTTCCAGATGGTCTCTATCTGAACTGGCTTCTTTCCGGCCACAAGTCTTTCCCTACTATCCTTCAGGCTAACTCCATATAGGATTTAGAGGGACTGTATAGCCCCAGTTGAAGGAAAAGCCAGAGTTCATATTTCATGTTAAACCCATATTCCAGGAATAGGAAATGGTCCATTATCATTCCATCAACTGCAATAAATTATGCTGAAATCATATGGAATCCTCTAAAAGGCACACAGCTTGAATGAAAAGTCACCTTTTCAAATGAACCAATGTTTGTGTGTCAATTTCTTGTTTTATGGCATTAGTAGTTTTACCATTTTAAGAGTCTGTCAGGCTGTACTGAGGCAAAGTGGTGTTTTTAGTTTAATATTATTAATTGAGGCTGCACGGTGGTGTAGTGGTTAGCACTGTCGCCTCACAGCAAGTGTTTGCATGTTCTCCCCGTGACAGCGTGGGTTCTCTCCGGGTTCTCCGGCTTCCTCCCACAGTCCAAAGACATGCAGCTTAGGTGCATTGAAGACTCTAAATTGCCCGTAGGTGTGGATGTGAGTGTGAATGGTTGTCTGTCTCTATATGTCAGCCCTGTGACAGACTGGTGACCTGTCCAGGGTGAACCCTGCCTTCGCCCATTGACAGCTGAGATCGGCTCCAGCACCCCAGCGACCCTTAACTGGATAAGCAGGTTACGGAAAATGGATGGATGGATGGATTATTAATTGAAAATGGTCGTTGATACATTTCACATTGCACCTCACAATCAGTTCAGATTCAGGCTACAACTACACTCATACTTTTTATTTTGAAGCAAAAACTATCGGCGTATATACGTGCATCATATCACATGGCCTTTCACGTACACTGGGCATGCGCGTGCCGATGTACTCAGGGAAGCAGATTTGTTGCTAAGTTATAGAAAATGAGTCTTATTGTACTTCCTATAATAAAAGGTCTGGTTAGATACTTAAGATCTTCATCTCATGGTAATCCATCCAATTATTGATGAGATCTTTTAGTCTGGACCAAAGTGGTTGACTGATCGAAAAAGAGAAGTCCAATCGGGATTTTGGCCGTCACCATCTTGGTTTTGTGTAACCAGGAGTGACACGAGAGCGTAAAGCTAAGTTCAACCGAACACTGAATAAGACATTTTTAATAAGAACAAAGATGAGCTCCCAGACCAGATACGGCTTGGCAAAAATCTGTCAATAACAGTAGCCCCGCCCTAAGGCATACCCTACTCTAAATGGAGCATAATTTACTAAATGAACATCATGCTGTATTGAAGAAGACTTGAAACTAGAGATTGAGACCATAAACTCATGTTTACAATGTTTACTGAGGGAATAAATCAAGAGAGAAGTAGAGTCATTTTCTCATAGACTTCTATACAACCAGAGGAGTCACCCCCTGATGGACAGTAGAGAGAAAAGTTTTAGGACACTTCAGCATTGGGTTTACTTTTCAGACCTGGAGGTTACACATGCCTAAAGGTCATTTTTCTTTGAATTCCCCTGTAAAATCTTCTTGTGCAACCCCCCTACCACCAATTCATACCATCCTCCAGTATGTTGTCATTGTTTTGATTCCTCTTAGAACATCACTAAGCAGACTGTGTCTTTAAGAAGCCATTCCCTGGCCTCCATGTTTCCCGTGCCTCCCTGGGCTTGTCATGCAGATGCCCTGTTCCCGCATCAGTATTCCACGAATGGAGCTCGCTCTGCCTCTCCCTGTATGATTGTGTTCCTGTGCAGGAATAAGATCTGATGTGGCTGTCTACAGGTAGACCAGCAGCTCCCCAGAGCCCAGATACCGGAGCAAAGCTTAGCCCCTGATTCCTAACGTTGGATGGACAGGAGGAGAGGGAGCAAGCGGTGTGTGAACAGCAGGGCTGTATTCCTGAGAAACAGTAAGATAGGCAGACAAACACACAGAGACATAAATAAACTGCACAAATGCTCTGAGATGTAAGGCCATAAAATCATCACATTACACACATGTCAACAGGACTTACACTTCATAATGTTCCCTGAAATATGGAAAATATGTGCACCCTTTAGCAACAGTTAGGAAGTAAGAGGAAGGCAGCCTTGTTTCCTGGTTTCAGACCTCTAAACTGTTGGATTGTTGTGTTTCAAACAACAAAATACGATGTTTTTCTGTGTCGCTAGAATGACACGTAGGAGTGTTTCCTGAACTGAAACCAACGTCATATGTCTGTGCGGAAAAAAGTAGCTTTCAGTGTTAGCTGTATGATTGGTCACTGCAGGGTTTAGGCACAATAACAGCTCGGCTAGGGGAAAGATCACTGCTCGGATTGGTTCGAATTACTTTTTAATGTAATTAAATGGTGTCAGGGGACTTTCATTGCTTTTATTGTCATGGTAACGATAGTATCCACATAGTTAGGTTTGGGGACGATCATGGTCATTCTTCTTCTGAAAGCAGATTGGATGGTATTTGCATAATGTATCTACATTTTGGATGTTGACACAGCCATATTTAGCATTCCAAAAATGAATTAGCAACGTCTGTTTCTTCTCAAACAAGGTTGACTTTCTCCTGATCTATTGTTACAATTTTTGTGACGGAATGTTCAGAAGGTATGTGACTTGTGAAGAAATATTTACATCGAGGACTATGGGGCAAAATAATTGGTCATGATCTGTGTTCACGTTCACTTCTCCCATTGGAGTTAATAAACTAAGGACCTCCTGCCGCTTGTCTCCTAAAGGGGGCGGGTCGGTTGTGAAACCCATGTGACACACATACAGGAAACTGTTGTGAACCGCCTCTGGTAGAATTGAAGATAAATTGGGCCGACGACTATAATCCATACAATAGCAGCACATCAAGGCATAGAGAGAAGTGTTATTGGCTTATTTTCTGCTCACTAATGATTCCGTCACACTTAAGCAAGCAACCCCCCTCCAAACACACACACACAAACACACATGCACACAAAACAACACTAATACAGAGGCCATCTACAGTGCACTTGCAGGCCCCAGAGTGTTAATAACATGCCAAAATGCTGTGAAATTAACTCTCTTTCCACCTTTAAATCCATGTGAACTGAGGCACTGGAGTTGAAGAAATAGATATGTGTGCATCTGTGGAGGAAGTATCCTCTGCACGTTCAAGAGTGTGTAAGTGTGGATGGAAAAAAGAAGGGTACGGAGATGGATGTGTTCTATAGCAGACTGTTTAATTACATCCTTAAGAATAGAATTAGGTATAAGGTAAACAGGAGGATACTGTTTACTCTTGACAATCGCGCTCCAGAGAGCATGAATAATTGTGAAGGGCACAACCTCTACCTCACATAGATTAATATTTATGAAGGCAATTTTGTCTTTTAATTTTCTCAGTGCGCTCGCCAGCGGCCCCGGGTTTATAGGTGTTCATCGGAGGGAATCAAAGCTATGTGGAAGGATTCCACTGTTTAATCATAATGTTTTGGTTTTCACTCTTTATTTTCCTACTTAAAGCAGGCCTGTCCCTGGCCTTTTGCTTGGCTGAACCCTCGGATCGATCTGAGCTGACATCACATTTTATTATCTGAGATGAGAAAGTCTTTCTGCCTCGCACACACAAGGCTCCTTATATTCTACCTCTATTTAACCCCATCTTACCGGCTCGACTCTCTGTTTGTCTGAACTTTCCCATATAGGAATGCACAACTTTTGTGCATAGTTCCCGGGGAACTCATGCACTATGTATGGCATCGATCAGAGAACAAACACAGCACTTGCCTGCCTCCTCTGCTCCTCTCGCTTACCCTGGAGACATTGTTTATCTTGTTTGTACGTTGGCCCTCTTGCCTGGTCTCAGTGAATCTGTTTGTTGTTTGTTGCCTCCCCTGGCAACCAAAAAAAAATCACGGACAGTGAGGCATCGAATGTGCGCACGGTCAGATCTCATTTCTTTCCACTGTTTCACCCCTCCAAACTGCCAATCAGTCGGTCGGACCTGACACACAAAAAGGCAAGGAGGAAGAGGAGGTGAGGACAAGGAAGGGGCACAACTTTATCTTTTTAAAGCCATGCTGCCAGGTGGAACAGGTTACTTCAAGATTCTCTGTAGATCACATCATCCTTCATATCAATGGTAAACCTACACACACACACAGACACACACACACACACACACACACATACACACACAAGCATACCAACAGAGGCAATATAGTCCCAGTCCTCTCTGAGTCAATAGCTCAGATTTCATAGCCATATAACTCCAATGGAACCAAATGAAACCAGATATTTGCAGCTCCTATTACAGTTGTTATTGCTACAGTTGCGGCTTCAAAAATAATTTCACATAGTTATTATTGACATGCTTCTACATTATTACCAATAAACAAATGAAACCTGGGATTCTTAACAGAATGCATACTTTAAGAGCATCCCTTCCCTCAGTGCTGTTGTGGTGAGTTCATTTCACAGAGGGAGAGAAATATGCAATTGAACACTGACATAAATTTGACTGATCACCTGGGCTCTCCCTTTTTATGGAGGCAGTGAAAACATCTATTTCACACATCATCTCAAAATCCCCCATAAACGCTCAGCTGAGCCCATATCCAGTTATTTAGAGGACCTGCACTGAATAAACAAAGAGAGGCGAAGCCAGAGTGATTGCCCGGGTGTCTAATGCCAGCCCGAGTGCTGGCCAACACTTCTTTCACCTTTCCTAATTTCTTTATCTGGCCGACTGGAGCAATAGTCCCATCTACCCACCTGGTAGTGGCAACATCATGAATTACCCATTGAACTGTTGTAGTCGCATCAGAATCAGGATTTACTAACTGTTACGTAATATATTAGGCTAATAGTTTCCTGTAGTATCTACCTGAGATGCACTGATACCAAAATTGGATATCTGGCCGATACTGACTGAAATAGCTGGATCAGGTAGGAGTGACAATAGGACTGATCTATTCTATTCAATTCTATGTTCATTTACTATATAGATGATATACTGAAATTTAAATTCATGACCAATTCGTTGCTGTATTAAAAAACATTTTGAAATTCATTTCCCAAGTTGTTGGTGTTCAACTTATTATTTAGTAAATAACAATTTAGTAAACATATATACGTGTACATTTATTTGTTACATTTTGGTACACAAAGTTAGGAAAGAAATGTTAAAGTAAAGCCTGATGTTTACTTAAACACTGGTGTCGGGTCAGTAATCTCTATCGGCCGACACACAAAGGCCAAATATTGGTATCAGGACTAAGAAAGTGAGATCGGTTGCTCCCTAGTAGCTAGTAACCATTATTAGTACATCATGTAAACATCAGCTGGGCAGTCTCTGTTTATGAGTCGCACTGGCTTTCAACTAATCATCCACGTCATTAACAGAAGGTCAGATCAACTGACGTAGTATAATGCATGAAGAAATCCATGTAGGGCAGGTGGTAGTGCAGGTTGAATAGGTCAAACAAACACAGGACTTAGTGTTGATTTATTTTACCTTAGTTGTGTAATGTATCTTATGTACTTAACTAACACCAGATAAGTAACAAACAGACTTTTTTTATTTAAGAAACTTTTTTTTTTTACCTAAAACATAATAATAATCAATTTGTCACAAACGTATCAACTTTATGTAAACTACTAGTTATTAATTATAATTGTCACAATATGTCATGATATAGTGATATCTTTATTAAGGGCGGCCAGTGATTCCTCTCTGTATGGAACACATCATGGGGCCTACTGCCCATTGAATATCTGTTCTTAGTCAGCCAGGTGTAGACAGTTTGGCTGTCTGCGGTTCTTTAATCACCTCAGTACAGCTGTGCTGTTATAGGGCAGCTGTTCTGAGGACAGTGACATTTGTGAAAAGGTCGAAGTCAGCGGGGTTTGAACAAATAGACGCTGATGAATGGCAGAAAACAAACTGGAGAGTAAACTACACAATCTGTTACTGCAAAATATAAAACATTCTTCCCCTTTGATTTCATTTTCATGGATGTATTACTATATGTAATTAATGAACAGGGTAGATAGAGTGAAACATCTTATTATTTGAGTCAGTTTTTGATAATTACACTGTTTTTTACTAAAGTATTCCGGCGCCCTCCAGTTATTGAGTCAAAGATCTTTTTTCCACACCTCAAGCTTCGTCATTCTTTTCTTGGCTTCTCTTCGTTTCCATCTCACCCTGTGTGATTGGCAAGGATTTAATCAAGGCAAATCAGTGAGGGGTAATGGCTTTTACCTGGATTCACCTCATCAGTCTATTGGAATCAAAGAGCATATTTAATGCACGTTAAGTGGGCTGTATATATTTGGCACATGGCTAACACCACTGCTGTGTTTGCCGGCTACTTATTCCTCATCAATGAAGAGCTACCTTTCTGGAACGATGAGTCTGCATTGGGAGAAATTTGAGGAAATAAAGGTGATCATCTGGAAAAGTTATGCTGGCAGTGATTAGAATTTGCTTTGCCTTGTTTGCGATAATTACACTGATTACACGTCAATAAACGTTCCCTTCATTAATTCCAAAACTCAAACACCACAGACGGCAGTTGATTGTGCTGCTTTTTATGTTTCTCCCTGTTATACTTTTGATGGTGCAGTGGATAATCCTCTGAAGCAGCATTTAGACAACAGGGTGCTAAAGCTGCTTCCAATATTTTTGTCATCAAAAGAAGGAACCAATGCACATGGCGCTACTAAAAAGGATTTATCATCTATATCGCTAATGCTAGGAATTTAATTTGACATGCAGTCATTACAGCACCTGATTTACTATGATATAAGGTTGATCAGATGGAATCTTTTTTGCTTCATTGTTACTTATGATTGAGCAACTTCGACTCTCTTATTCTCTTGTTCTGGGGGTTTCGACCACACAGTCTTCATAATAATGAGTCCGTGCCCTAAATTGGCAACATGGATGAGAAATCCTAAAAGTGCTCAGAACAATGGACACTTTTTTACATTTGTTTGATAAGTTAAAGCTCCAGAAGAAGTGATAAGTGGACCTTGATTGGTGAAGGCTTTGTCAAATATATAAAATGCTTAAAAAATGTAAAAACCAAACCAAATTGATGCTCCACGAATCGTGTTCTCTTTTCATGCGTCAACATGACAACAACCTTATAACAACATTTACAATGCCTGGCTCCTACTGTCTGCTAGTTGAAGTGCCCTTAAGCAAGACACTGAACCCCAAGTTGCTCCTTTCAATTTAAATACAGAGGTCAAATTTCATATATGTACCTGTATGTATATGACGATTGTAAAATTAAGATTAACTTTAAGTTTCAAATTGTTATCGCTTACACCACTTGTTACTTTAAAAAGTAATCACATAACTGGAATGTGTTACTATCATAATGTAATACCATACCACTGAAAGTCAATTTACAATAATAATAATAATAATGAATTATGGCGTTGCCCTGTGTAATCATGCAACAAACAAAATACTTACTCTGTTTTATATGACAAGTAGATGTATTTTCAAGTTCAGTAAATATGTGATATTGGAGATACAGAAATTAAGTTCTTCGAGATGAAAAGTTGTTTCTCTGTGGTTTATTAACCCTCCAAGTACACAGCTTAAACACTTCTATATATACCCTTAGAATTAGAACTTTCAGCTAATGAATTTGGATAAATTAAAACTGTAATTCATTTCTTGAAGGGATAATGTCTTCATTAAAAAATACAGACGTTGAGCTTAATGTAAGCTGGAATCACTTTCAGGTTGACAGACTATATAACAAGCATTGCTAAAGAGCGTGTGTGCAGTGTTAAATGCTTTCTCATATAGAACCTTTAACTTCTTAAATCACAGGCGTCTCAGTAGCAGCTGGAAGTTGCTGCTATTCAAATGCAGCAGTTCCCCTGAGCACACATGGCAGATTGTTAATTACGACAAGTCTGGGGGAAAATTACTTTATCGATTTGCATCAAGCAAGCTACTGTGAGAGAGAATACAGAGAGGCTGAGGCCAAACTCGACTGTCTGATCTTCATACAAAGCAAACTATTCTGTCCAAGCTGCCGCAGTTATGCATTGTTGAAACATTGCTGCTGAGATGAAGCCACCCACCTTTTGGGCCCATAATTCCTATGTGTCTGACAGTGTCTGATAGGGCACTGCTGGCTGTGAAGTGCTGCAAAGTTCACAGAGCGAAAGGAAGGTTGTGGGTTGAGTGGCAAAATGAAGTGGGATGACAGAGGAAAAGATTGAAAAGAGGGGGTCTGAGGGAGAGAAAAAAAAAGAGAAGTCAGGGTTCCAGGAGGGAAGTAAAGGGACAGAGAGTGAAAATCTAATATGCCAAGGCCAGAGCCAGATAGACAGGGCCACTCTGGGCAATGGAGACATCACCACTGACAGAACTGGCCAGAGTCCAGGTGAGAAAAGAAAAACAGACAGGCTGTACAGGGAATTAAGCGAACAACCAGGGGCACGGCTTCAACAGCCATGTCTGGAAAACTGACAACTGTAGATGACCCAGGAGACACTGAGGAGGTAAGTCAGGCAATCAGCTAAAGCTGACAAGTGTAGCCATGGTTGCTAAAAATCTATTGACTCGAAAGAAGCTGACTTGGTATGTTTCTATAGGAATGCTGGGTGAGGATGGGGTTAGTGCCGGCCTGTCCAGTATTATTTTAGCTAGTGTAGAGCGAACAATCTTAATTACAGTAGTCAACATGCAAAGCAGCATAAAAGGTGAACGTATCAACCACCAGTCTTCACAGCTATGCTCTAATTGCTCCGGTTTCCAAAGCGGATACATATGTTTTTCTGCACCTGCCCACATACTGCTGCAAGACCACACAGATTAGCACATGCTCAAACACATATTTGTTTTAATCAGGCCGCAACCTCCGGTTCTGAAAAGTGAACCAATGTGGAAGTGCCTTAAACCTGCATTCTCTCTAATGTCCATCAGGGGGCGACTCCTCTGGTTGTATAGAAGTCTATGAGAAAATGACTCTACTTCTCTCTTGATTTATTCCCTCAGTAAACATTGTGAACATGAGTTTATGGTCTCAATCTCTAGTTTCAAGTCTTCTTAAATACAGCATGATGTTCATTTCGTAAATTATGGTCCATTTAGAGTCAAATAGACCATAAAGCAGAGAATGCTTTAGGGCGGAGGTCCCTTGTGATAGACAGCTCTCTACCAGAGCCGTGTACTCTCTATCATGGCGTCTCTTCTCCGCATTCCAAATTTGGTCACCTCTGTTCACTGGTTGCAAAAATCCAAGATGGCCACGACCAAAGTGCTGTACTCAAGGCTTCAAAACCGCATTCAACAAAGCTGTCGAAGCCGGCACAATAACTATGTCCACTTCTTATAAACAATATATGGTTTTATTCTGCGCTTCTTTATACACTGTATATAAAAATTTACCAGATTGTTAAATGAGAGAACACATGTCAGAGAAAACAAGCAAACAAACTGAAGTCTGTAATCAATAGTTGATCTTTTTCAGGCGAGGATGTTTATCTGTTAGCTAATAGCAACTGCATGGTGTTCCTGACATCAGCCAATCCATTTGAACAGACTAAAAAGATTTGTTCATCCCCTTTGATGAACACACAGCTGGTCTGACTAAAAACTTTATACAGATAGTCAGCAAATCACATGATGAAGACATCTGAGCAATGAGCTTCCTTGCATGGTCGGCTATCACAATTACTGATATCACATTATTATATGATATGATTTTTTTTTTGGACACCCTTTTGTAATTCTTTGGAATGCTTTTCACTATATTTAGTAGAATGTTTTAAACAATCAGAATCATTTTTTGCCCTTGTTTAAATTCCAAAGGACGGACCCTTTGCATTGTGAATATTGATGAGCGCTGATTAAACACGCTCTTTGCAAAAACACCTGTGACAGCCAGCGATATTTACTGGATGTTTATCTGCTTCAAAGCAATCTTATTATCTCATTATCTTTGCATTCTGACGAGCCCTCATTTGCTGCATTGTGCTTAATGAGTCTTAATAACACCTGCCTCTGTCCTTGAGAAAAGAGAGAAAGACAGGGTAGGTTGATGGGAGGGATAATCTCTACTCTAGCTTGTCTTTTAAGTGGTGATTTGTTCAAATTTACCGAGGATGTTATTCACGGGGAGTTGGGAGGCGCACTCATATTGAGTACATTATGGGAAGAGTTTAGAATATAACATCAGAATGTGACAGGTTCCCAAGGTTGAACAGTTCTTGAAGTGAAGTTAAAGTCTCATGGCACATTATTTTTTAAAGCACAGGGTTCTTCAGTGTCTCAGACGTTCAGAGCAAAAGGGGACATACAAAACTTTGAACCACAATAGCAGCTATCACAATGAAATGTGCTCACAATGCAAATGCTAACATGCTAACCCTTGCCAATTAGCATTATATACAAAACACAGCTAAGGCTGAATGTCATTAGTTTTTAAAGTTAGATTAAGAAGTTAGATATCACTGTTTCCTAAAGCCCAAAGTAATGTCTTCAAATAGCCTTTTTTTGTTGGACCACAAGTCCAAAAATCCTACCTGAGAAGAGAATGAACTCTCTCTGTATGTGTTGCTATCTAAGCTTCTCCTTGCTATGCCCGACTAGTTAGCTCACAGCTGCTGCTCTGCCCTGCCCTCATACAGCGGATACAGCTGAATTTCTTGGAAATCAAAACCAAAACAACAAATGTCAACCTAATGGTGGCACTGAATGAAAAGTAAGGATATCGCCAAAGTCAGAGGGATTCATCCTCTGGGCAACATGAACACCTGGTACACATTTTCATGGCAAGCCATTCCACACTCGAGGCCAAAATTGTCAATCTCATGTAGGCATTGGAGGACAAGTCCAGGGCCACCAGAAGGTTTGGGGGATCTGACACAAAAATCTGAAGGCCTCATCCTTTGGGGACACTTAATCTATGTGCCAAACCGCACGGCGTTCCATTCAAAGATTAAGATATGTTTTGATAAGCCATGCAGCTAACAAAACTAAAAATGATAAAGATTGAAGGTCACTGGAAACAGCACAATGTATTTGTTCCAAGCAAAAGTGCATTTCTATGCAATGGCTTTATGCAATAAGAATGAATTGCACATATACTGTATATACAGATGACAGATAGATTTATGATGACTCTCTGAGCACTCAGAGAAGTTCCTAAAAGCAACTTTTAAGCTGTAAACAGAAGCATATGTTTTGAACTAGGATTATTAATTGCTTTGTGTCTTTTTTGCCAGGCACATTATAGCACTAAGGAAGTCAGGCTAACACAGTTACATCAGTAGTGGCCTGGCTAACAAACTAAGCATCTGCTGTCCCTCCCTATTCCCTGCCTCTAATGTCATTAAGCATGATTCTGAACACTTTGTTACCATCGACTGTGGAGTAATGATGCATGGTGACTGATCACTCCAACAGTTTCTGTCTTTATAAGCCTGCTGGGTTGCTCTCGCCTCTCAAACAAGCCCCTTTCCTCCAACCAATAATCCACCAAAAAACAGATAAAGCTGGTGTAATTAAGTATTGATCACAGAGAGCAGGTAACATTTGCAATAACTAAGTGTGACTCTCTAGCCAGACGAGGTAAGACTAATGACCTTCTGTCATTTCCCCATAAGTCCAGGAGGAAATATGCAATATGTTTGTCCAGGTTAAGTTCATAGATAGTTTGGTCTGTTTGATGAATCATAAGCTCAAAGAATGACTCATGCTGCATTTCTAAGGCTGATATAAATAAATCAATTGCAGACTCAATTTCATTCCCTTAACATTGTACGAGAGTCCTTGCCCTCCCAGCTCTTAATGAAACCCTCTCTCCGTGCATCGTGCAATATTACATTTTGATGAGTAACGGCGGTGATGGACTTATGAGAGGGAGCCAAGAAAACTCTCAAGTGGGTGTGTTTGTATGCACATCTGTGGTGTTATTATTGATCAGCCTTATCTGCCATTCTCCTGTTTTTTTATAAAGTCTATATTCTCTTTGAGTGTGGTCTTAACAGCATGTTTGTGGTTGGGAGTGTGTTTTACTGCTGATTGGATCACATTGTGAATGTGTGTTTTGATCCTTAATACCTTTACACCCCTCTTATTTGCTTATACACAGTGATACAATGTGTCAACTGGAACCGACCTCACATAAATGTTTTCACGGGACACAAGCTTTGTTGACCACTCAGCTGAGAAAATTATAAGATGGATTTTTTTGAAGCATAAACAAGTGTTCGGTCTAGCGCTGGGATGGCTGTGTGTGGGATGTTGCCATAAAAGTATACAAAGACACTGGAGTAGTATTCTACTGAATGGCTAACCCATCACTAAAAAGAAAGTAACTGAACAATTTTTCAAAACAAAGACTAAGAAATGAACAGATATAAAAATTCAAATTGAAAAGTTAAGCCATGTAGAATGTTATTGACCCTTGGCTAAGCCCCGCCCTCTGCTGCTACTCAATCAAGCTGTCAGAGCTACCATGGAGCCCACACAGTAGCTATCTAATTTTTGGAAAAACAAAAAAGCGATATCAGAGAGAAGCAGACAGAAGGGTGTACAATATGTGTTTGACAGGATGATTCAGCAGTAAAACATGTTAAAAAGCTAAAGCTAAAAGATCTCAGTGTAAAGGTGAACCACCACTTCACCTGGCGGTTGAGACAGAAGACTATTATTATTATTATTATTATTACAGTCATTTAGCAGACGCTTTTATCCAAAGCGACTTACAGTCAGTAGTATATATTACATATCATTCACCCATTCACACACTGATGACAGGCTACCATGCAAGGTGCCACCATCAGACTCTAACTAACATTCATGCAACATCCAGTCCACACCAATGGCAAGCCTTCAGGAGCAACTTGGGGTTAAGTGTCTTGCCCAAGGACACAACGACTGTCAAAGCTGGGTATCGAACCACCGACCCTCTGATTGGAGAACTACCTTGCTCTCCACTACGCCACAGCCGCTCCGACTATGAAATTAAGGAACAACAGTAATCCTGTAAAGACGGGTAGGTCTTTGTTGACTGTTACAATCATTAAATGTGCACAGATTGTAAAGCCCTCTGAGGCAAATTTGTAATTTGTGATTCTGGGCTATACAAAATAAACTGAATTGAATTGAATTGAATTAAAGGGATAAAGCAGCATGTGTAGACATTCAAGTGCTAACGCTAGTTAATGATTGTGCTAATGTATTCTGCTCAAATTAGCTTCACAGGTCTTTACGTAGAAATCTAACGTTTTATAAACCTATATCTCCTTCCAACCTCTCCTGGTAACGAGTATCACTATTACACAACGTTTAACCATGCTAGCTCCAAATCCACTAAACCAGCCTCAACATGAAGAACATCTGAAACAACTGCATGAGAGTCTATGGAGCAGAGCTGAATAGTTGTCAGACCCTAGTCGGAGCTGGCCAATGCTAAGCTATGAAATTAATGTAGATCATAATTTTGCACATGACACATTCGCTGCGAAGCAGAACACACCTGTGACCTGCTGTACTCTATAGCCTACGGAACGTTAGCCTTGCTTTTTAGTTGATAACAATTTGCAGGCTTTCCATTAAATAATGAACCATTTCAACTATCAAACTTGTGACAGCTTTTTTCAAAAATACAAAAAAAAACTGATCTTACAACAAACACTAAATCAAACCTTTAAGTTATTAACATTTTGACTATATTCCAACCTTTCATATTTGTAAACTTTTTGAGTGCTAAAGAATAACCAGGGTCCATTTTACCAGAGTTTTTAAATGCATCTAAGGGTTTTCATCAGTGGATGGTGTTTGCTAAGTTGTCACAAAGTTCAACAACAGTCAACAGACCAAACTGCAGATATACGGTACCAGATGAAAATTCAGACATGCATTGCATTTTTTTTGTTTGTAACATACCTTTCCTTCAAGAAATCCTGAAACACCCCATTGTGTGCTACAAATGAGAAATCTGTATTTCATGTTTCCAAAATATGTTTGATTCTGTGCTTAAGGCTCAGCAAAACGTCCTTTTACCACGACAAAGGCACTAGTTCGCTTAGCTCGTCTTATGAAACGCTGCATATTAAACTTTGATCAGACATGTAATGCTCACAAAATTTAACATCACCTTCAAGGCGAAAATAGATTACCTAATTCTAAAAGCACACAATGAACACATGCTTACGACTCCAAAGGCAATGAGCCCACAAACCCTGATGTATTTATATTCACTGACTAAGACCGTCTCTTTTGGATTTTGGTCAACACAGATGCAACCAAATGAGAGTTCTGCAGCAGGGAAGGCAATAACACGCTTGTTCCTGCAGTACATTGTGTACTTCATGACGTGTTTATGTGTGCGCCTGTGGTGGGGTGTCTACCTGATGTTTGCTGTTTACTCACCTGACTGTGTAGGAGTGTATACGCCTGTGTGTGTGTGTGTGAGTATGCAGATAGAGTATTAGAAGATGGACTGCTCCCCCCGCTGTTACCCACAGAGACCGTGATTAGCTAGTCTCACCAGGACAGAGACCTCAGCCAGCATCTGTGGTGCTGCTCCGTGAACTTATTGATGAGCCACCACGAGCTATGGCAAGTGTGACTGTGTCGCAGCATGCCTCCTGTAGGAGAATCATGGTCGAGACAAGAAAAATGCAAGGAATTCTGGGCCCCTCCTGCGACCAGACTGTGAAACACAGTTCTTTGTTGCTCAGACCCCGTAACAAGTAAATTAAGCACGAATTACAGCTGCATGTTTGTGGGTTTGTTTCAAACTCTTTTCCCCTTAATAGTAAAACACTCAACCCATAGCCCTCAATGCATTAACTATTACTCCCAGGACTAAAATGAGAGAAGAAAAGAGAGCAACAATAAACATTTAAGAACCATATATTTAATCTCAGTTGTTATATGAACAAGAGCAGTCACATCTGACATTGCAGCGACTCGCTCTAGAGCTGAAAAAGGCTGAGAGGTACTTCATACATTTAAAGTGGCAGCATAACTTTTCTCCCCTAGTGTTTTTTAAGTGGTTATTGTTTGTTGCAGAGCAAATCTCTTTTGTTTTCTTCAACACAGTTAGCATCATGGCTACTGTTCAAAGCGAGATCAAACTGTAGATCTGTGTACAATGATAAAGGCAGAGTAAAACACCCAGTAGTATTAATAACTATTTGAGGCAGGTTTTTTACTTACTGATCTAACTAACCTTTGTAGAAAGAATGTTTTTTATCACTCTCCCTCTTCGCGTTCTTAACAACCTCCGTAAACGTGCCTCTTTTGCTGGGTAGAGTTTCCACAGCTAGCGCTAACATTCCTCTAGTTGTTCCGCCGTCCGCCCTTTTCCACTACCTGGGGATAGCTACTGAAGGCTTTTTTGATGAGATGTAAGCTAATATGTTGAGTTGCCTCTTAACAAAATGCTCTCTGGTATGCAGAATGCAGTTTATATGTGTAGGGCTTTTCTTGTGAAAGGAAATAACAGAATGTACTTTAATGTGCTGCCATTGACAATGTGTGAAGCAGGTTTCCATATTGGTTCATACTTCATCGCCTCCATGTTGTTCTTTTTTTACCTTCATAGGTATACTAGGTGCATCTCTAGTGCTTTCATCTTCCATTGTAAACTGAGCCTTGATTTTCCTGGGAGATCACGTACCAGTGGCAATCAGGACTACATAGTGGCAGCGAGCTTTAAACACTGATAGTGGCATTATTCTACAGCCATTACATTGTGCAATCAATTTACTTTATGACAATAAGGTAAAGAAAAAACAACTTGTCTGTTACCACTTTAACTCATAAAGTTTTACTCATCTCTGTACATTGTCAAAAACATGATTTATAGTGTCTTAGTTTCCCATGGTGAGATGATCTAAAGTGTTGTCTGTCTTACTTTTGATGAAGAGTACTGTTTCTTTTTTACTGTTTTCCTTGTATATTGTCTCCTGGTTTCATGGAGGTGTGTGAGTCTGGAGTTGATATAGCAGGGATGATTTAGGTTTAGGCTATGTATGGGGAGTCACTGCTTTGCTTTTATTGCCAAATACAGAAGTAAAAGTTGAAATGCAGAAGCAGAACCACTACTTCTCTGACACTGAGCTGCCAACAACAATCAAAGGAACTAAGGACTAAGTCATGACATTTACATTACACATCCACCTATGGGGGGAGGTGACAGAAGGGAAGAGGAAAGAGAAAGAGAAACTTCATATAATTATCTTCAGGATCATAGATCTGTATATAGGAAGTGGATGTAGTCACCATGTCGTCACCCATTGGTTTGTGGACTGCTGTTTTATAGCCTTTAATTTTGCATTTTGGCTGTCGCCATCTTGGTTTTTGGCAAAAAGTGACACGAGAGGGAGGAGCTCAGTACAACCCAAGGCTGAAAATGTCTTTTTTAGGGGTTAAAGTACTCTCAGACCAGACAACGTTGAAGTAGAGACCTGCCAATCACAAGCCATGTGCTTTAGCAAACCCTGCGTTATGGTCTATTCGACTCTAAATGGACCATCATTTACTAAATGAACATCATGCTGTATTGAAGAAGATTTGAAACTAGAGATTGAGACCATAAACTCATGTTTACAATGTTTACTGAGGGAATAAATCAAGAGAGAAGTAGAGTCATTCTCAACCAGAGGTTGTATAGAAGTCTGGTTGTCACTCTTCAGACTAGTAGGATACCGCCTGTTCAGAACTCAGATTTTCCAATATTGTATAAATTTGCTTTCCCTATATAATTATATGTTGTGCTGACAAAGTCCATTTTATTACTTTGTCATTTTTTGCACATGTAATTATAATAATGTATGTATGGAGTGTTGCATTTTACTTAGGTAGAATGGATATAACGTGTATCTGTTTTGAAGTTTGCAGATTACACTACTTTGTATAGCTATATGGAGAGGGAATCAATTATTGGTGACACGAGGTGCCTGCGAAGAGCCCTAAAGGACATTAAGAGACAAAACCCACCCAGCCAGTCTGTTCACCCTGCTGCTGTCTGGAAAGAGATACAGAGGCAACCACCAGATTTGAGAGCAGTTTCTTTCCTCAGGCTGTGAGACTCCTGAATTCATCTTCAACCCTCCACATATAATATTTGTGTTACTCTAGCAAAATGTGAATGCAAAGGGCATTCCGTTGGCTTAGCTTTGTTGTACAATGACAATTAATTTACCTTGTCACCTTGTTCATTTTTTCCCGTTAAAAATATATTTTTTAAAGCCATTTCTTATCCCAAAAGTGGGCATTGCCTAACATATACAAACTCTTCCAAACTGTATTTGACTGACATTTAGAATGGACAACACACGCTCATGAAAATGGTCCATTGCTATTTACACAAACAAAAATGAATAGGTCAAAGGTTTCTGATTAACAGTGTCCTCAGTGCATACGCTGGGTTCCTGCAGGATGGGTTTGTGTGATATAAGTGCCTTATATCTGTTGAGGTCATTCTGAAATTACGACACATACGCTCAAGTGCGGCAGGCACTTGAATTCATGCTATTCTCTTTATCTGTCTATTCCGCATATCTTTCCCCCACAGTACAGCCCTCCTCTGTACACTTGTGAGCTCTTTATCTGGGCAGCAGTGTCTTCACAGAGGCACAGATGTTGATATCAGACTATTGCATCACTCCTCTCTCATGGAGACAGGTAGGAGAAAAGAGAGCACTACAAAAGGAGCGAGAATAAATCATCCAGCTTTTGTGATTATAATTCAAAATGGGCACAGACGGAAGGGTTGGCTGCTAAAAATAAAGAGCAAATAAGCAAAACATGATTCTAAATGATATCATGTTGACTCCGCTGTAAGTATTCAATTCAAAAGTTAGGAAAACAAGTTTCACAAGGCTTGTAGTGCTGATGCTCACAGTTGGAAAATGGAATTTGGAAAGGCGTAATCATGTGTGCCATATTTCTCAATGAACTTTGCTTTGGATTTTCTAATACAAATACCAATTACATTAATATAATAATGAAAATACATTTTCTGCTTGTTCTCTGCAGCTGGGAGTAAACAAACAAGAAACACTTGAATAAAGCTCGTTTCAGAATGGGGCTGCTGTTAATGGCGCTTATCTAAAATTAATTTGTTGTACGACTTTGCAAAAGCTTAACATCTTGAAGCGAAATGTCTGAAACAAGATTAAAGAAGCCGTAATTGATATTTTTTCAACAGCAACAACTGAAATTGCAATGTCACAGTATGAAAGTGGGTCTCTCATAGTGATGAAACTACAGAGAACTATCAAACATTCTGACCTGACGATGGAGCTATATGATAAATTATGATTAATATGAATGCCTGTACCAAATTGCAGGGCAACCCTATTGATAGTTATTGACACATTTCACTCAAAACCACAAACGCCAACCTCTTGGTGGCGTTAGAGGAAAAGTCAGAGGATCGCTAAAGGCATCAGTATTCATCCTCTTGGGCAACATTATAATAATAATAATAATAATCAATCCTTTATTAGTCCCACAATGGGGAAATTATTTCTCTGCATTTAACCCATCCCGGAGGAGCAGTGGGCTGCAATGAAGCGCCCGGGGAGCAACTTGGGGTTAGGTGTCTTGCTCAAGGACACCTCGGCATGTTGCCGGTAGAGGGGTTTGAACCACCAACCTTGTGGTTACGGGACAAGCGCTCTACCTCATGTGCCACAGCCGCCCCATTAACGTCACATTTCATAGCAGCCCAACAAATAGCTGGAGAGATATTTCACCAAAAATGTCATTTCTAGAGCCCATGCAGCTAGCATGGCTTAGATATTGCTGTATTTTATGTCTTATACCTCCCTTCCATTACTTGTTTACCGACAGCAGCGTATCCTCCAGAGAAATCCTGAAAGTGGGCGTTAAGCGCGACCCTGCCACAGCGAATAACAAATGACTCCTGGCGTCTGGACCAGCCGGGTCCGAGCAAATATATGGTTTTGAGAGAATGTCAGTCCAAACAAGCCATTACAAAGGGAGTGGGCTGTGGTGCAGAACGAGGTGGATGAAAGGGGAAACCAACCTGCTTGTTAACACAAATATAGAGATCCGTACACACCCCTTATTTTTAGGAAAATTTGAGTGAAATCATTCACGTTACCTTCCCACCCTCCCTTTTGTTCAAGCTCAACAAATCAACCACTGCCTTCTTGAGGTGGGTTTGTGCACACATTCATCAATATGCACCCAGAGCTCTGTTGGTTTATGCAGTTATTTAACTAGTTCAACGAAAGGGGTTTTGAACATCTTTCTAAACAGCACTGTTGCTTGTCTATTGACACTCGCTAATAACTGTCTCTGCTGTATACAAGTTCCATAATTCATTATACGTAAGTCGCAGACATTTCTCAGCTGAACGCCTTGCACTGCAGCTGGCAAACGGAATTGATGTCGGCACAAAGAATAAATAAGCCCCCCATTTAACGCTCCTCTAACCATGTTTGCCACATTCATCATTATCATCTATTTTACCTCGAAGCAAGGGTTTCACACGAGATACAGTGTGTGTGCATTCATAAGCCCCAGAAACAAGCCCCTCTGTGTTTAAACAAAGCCACCATGTTGATGTTTGTTTTCCCCGCAGTGAATGCAGTGGACCACAGCGACACTAGACCTGGTCGACTTTAAGAACAAATGGGGGGGGGGGATACTGCGCACAGGCAGCCAAGGTCCTTTCTGCCCCACGAGGCTGCTCGCTGATCGCGGATGATAAATGGCTGAACATGGCTGAACCCTCATTTGGCTCTCCCGGCATCAGGTGATAAAAGCCGGAGCCCTTGTCAGGGATGGAGTGTGCTCCGCTCTGCAAGGACGAGGCCTCACACCCACAGAGACACTGAAAGAGAGCGGACTTAATATTCACAGCGGGCAGGGCAGACAGTGCGTTCTGGAACTGGCTGTGGAGAGGTGTCAAGACACAGCTCTGTACCCGAGCGGAGAGGGGAGTGCACACTATACTAGTAAGTGAAGGTGTACCTACAGCTTCTATTTATTGTATAGCTCATCATGAAGCTGTCAGAGTCACATTAACCTGGATGAGCTTGTGTCACTCTTGCTTAGGAAGGATGATACCCTGAAATGATGACTGAACGCGAAGACTTGAAAATAACTAACTTTTACTGCATTATTCTGGACTAGTTATGGATTAAACACGGACACTGCTGAGTTATTTACAGCGTAGTCACTGAGGCAGTCTAAGGTGGGGGAGGCCACTTGGCAACCGCAGCACACTTTTGTACAATTGGACGATTAATTATCTTAGTGGGCCTTACCGGGCTAATCACTCCTCAAACATCCCCGCATAATGCAAATCTATTTTGACGAAGTGAAAAGAAAAATCTTTTAATTAAAGGAAGCAAGCAAACAAAGTAAAAGCCACGACTAATTATATTCAATCAGTTTGCAATCATAATGTTGCATGTCTCAATTACAGGATTTCAATGCCCTCATCACTGTAATCGCACGCGGCGTGTTTTGGATTTGAGCAGCCGGCCCACTCTGTTTAAAAATGCCCACCCAGCTTCCTATAATAGCGTGCTGCCTTTGGTATAATTGATTTGGTTTAATATAATAGAAGACAGTGAACAGGAAAGTCTCAAAGGAAATACGATTGTCATCTGTCTTCCATTCTATTATAATGCATTGTACTCTCACCTCAATCTCCTTATCTCAGAAACTAATGAAGTCTTATTTGCATACAGACATCTCATCACATGGAGATACATTTTCTGCACAGCTGTAGATGTTCAAAATGATTATATTGCCGTCAAGAACATATCTATTTTTGAGCATGTCAAGTGAAAAACATGTTTGTGTCTTTATGCTTTGTTGATGGTATAAATGTGAACATTTTTATAGTCGAGAAATTCATAAAAATACAAAAAAGATGCCCTGTCAGTTGATGTCAGTGTTTTTACCAAAGCTACTATCTGTACCTGCATCTATTTACTTCACAAAAATATCTGTAGTCTGATTCATACGAGAAGTTGTCAACTGCTTCAACTGTGTTCACTGGTTTTTTCTACTCCTCATCCACACAAAGTTAATATGAATATCAGCTTTATTGGTCATGTACATACATAGTTACATATATACAAATTTAACTTCTGCATTTAACCCTTCCCTGAGGAGCAGTGAGCTGCTAAGAAGCGCCCGGGGAGCAACTTGGGGTTAAGTGTCTTGCTCAAGGACACCTCGGCTAGTTGACTGTAGAGGCCAGGGTTCGAACCACCAACCTTGTGGTTGCAGGACGAGCGCTGTACCTCGTGATGCTATTGTGTGATATGCTCGCAAAATATACTAAAAAGAATCACCATATAATTATACTAATCAAAATGATCTTATTCTTTGACTGAACAAGAGTTCTCCCACATTACGTTATTTTATGATCGTTTTAGAGCAGATGTGTGATTGCTTCGTAAGCGTCAGCAGCTTAACCATTCTTTACTTGCCGCCCAAAGAATTGTAAGCTTTAAAACAAGATGTTATTCAATTTTAATATTTTTTCAGGAGAGAAAGTAACCATTTAGATACCAAGGATGTGATCACTTCATCCAAATAACACCTATTTGGAAATTGACACCGACGTTACAGGAGCTGCTGGCTGTGTTTTTGTAATAACTCTCTCTGCCAGAAGGGTAGACACAGGTCCACACAGCATGTTTAACCATGGGGGCATGCAAAAAGAATGACATGGTTTGTAGATGAACTACACCTTCAAAGAGAAAATGAATTACTCCAAATAAAAACTGTGTAACTGCTAATTGTCTTGGTAGAAATATAAGTAGAAATAAAACAAGGTGTTGATACAATGCAAAGCACAAGTCAGAATTGGACTATAATGCATTATTATTTTTTTAAAGTTGTGTATACAATGCAGATGATTTGAAATTGGACTGAAGTGAAACACAACTACAGCCGCCGCCACACTAGTGGCTCTAATAGACTGTAATGAGATGTTGCTCGCTGTGACAATGGGACACGCGGATGTACAGCAGGTATAATCCTTATTATGTTTACCATAGATTTATGAGGTTCACCATCTTAAATAAGCCTGTTAGCATGCTAGATGTTTGTTAATTAGCACCAAAGACAAAGAACAGCTGAGGATGATGGGAATGCTCATAGCTTTGCAAGTATCTAGTCACACACAAAAGTATTGTGCAAATTGAAAGATTTTTGCTTGATGCTGGTATTAAACGGAAAGTCAGGAGCTCACCAAAGTCATTAGACTTTATCCTCCAGGGAACACAGATTTTTTTTTTCATGCATTTGGGACGGTCCCTAACTTCAGTTTTCCATTAGTTTTCCAGTCTTGCACTGTGCCAGGCTTCATAGCATGAGGTAAAAATAACAACTGTACAACATCAGCAAAGTATTACAGCAAAAACAGTACGTGCTTTCTGCATCTAGCAGAAAATTACAACATGTCAATGTCATAAGCACAAGGTTTACTAATCATTACAGCGCTGCGGCATGAAAGCCTTCTCCTTCAATATCCATCTGACATGTATGTTTCATGTGCATTAACCACCAGTTTGAAAAACTCCTTTGCGTGTTTTGTGTGGGCGATGTCACCTGATATCTTGTTATTTATTTGTGTTTTTTTCGGTGATGGTATCACTAAATTGAATTGAAATTTGACCTCTTTTCACTATGTATTGTAGCAGCCATGTTGTTGTTTTGATCTGTTCGTGAACTGTGTTGCTGAGCTACCTGGATCTCATCAATAAATCTCATCACAGTAAAATGGGGTATTAAATTACACAAAACAATTTACATCTTTAAAGAAATCGAAACCTGACATAACACTATTGGACCAGAACTGTACAAAAGACAAACGGACTGTGAAAAGAGCTGTCGGCAGCTCAACTAGAGACACCGCTAAAATACGAGTCGCAGCAGATCAGCCGCTCACGTTGGCTGTGTGGCTGCTCCAACCTGTTAACATGGCCGCCGACATGAAAAGCAAGTGGTTCCGAGATAAAAAAGGAGCAGCTAAAGCCCGTAGTAGGAACTATGACCTGTGAGGGTGTGACATATATGCCAGTTGTTGTGAAATTTAGATCTCCCTCGTGTGGGGGCTTAAGCCAAAACGTGTGTGTGTCCATCACGGTGAAGACGTTACTGCAAAATCCATGTAGTGACTGTAGCTACATGTAGCTCTAGTGATGGGGTTGAAACCGCCCACCTCTATGTGGAGATAGTGATTTTTCTGCTGAATTGCCATTGTCATAAATGGAATACTTATGAATGTTTTTGCCATTTAGCAAATGCATTCCAGGCTCTTCTCATGGCTTCGTAAAGAATGAGTGTCACTTCAAAGCCATAATCTAATAATGGGATTTATTTTCTTCTAGAATCAGTGTGGATCATATAATATCAGCTTCAGCAAAAAGAATGATATGATTATTCTGTTTATCCTTTAAGGTGGCCCTATTATGCTTTTCCACTTTTTCCCTCTCCTTTAGTGTGTTATATATTATTTTTTACATGTAAAAGGTCCGAGTGTAAAACCTGAAGTCCACGCCTAAAAGGAGTTACTCTCCCCCTCAGAATCACTGCTCCTGAGCTGCCTGAAACGGCTCTATTGAATTCTTTCCTTCATTTCCGTAACTTTATGAGGTAACAATGGTACAGAAGTGACGTAAAACTCCTTCCGGCTAGTTTGGCCCTCAAACAACAAAAGAGAGCGAAGGAGCTGAAGGTCCAGAGGAAGAGTTTTTTGAAATGTGAAACGTTGACCAATCACAACAGAGCCGGCGAGCTGACCATCAGGGCAGACTTTGCTTTCTGGAGGGAGGAGCAAGCGCTACAACGGAGCATTTCAGAGAGAGGTTGAGAAGAGGTGCTGCAGGACAGCCAGGATGAGAAAAACAAGGAGGATTATGAGCATTAACGCATGTAAACATGTTGTAACTGTAACTTGAGATAAAAATATGCACCGGAAAATAACATAATAAGGCCTGTTTAAAGCCATAGGTTTTCCTGCCATTAGTCATGCCAATATTAATATCAATATGTCAGTGCTCTAATTTACCTCCTGTCACTCTATCGCTGCATGCCAAATATTAGCCATCTGGTATGGCAGCGCATGGGGGCAAAACTATCCTATTTGTATACTAAGGAGCTGGTAATGAATGATGTTTAATCGGCAGACAGCTGAAGCTTTCATGAGCTGGAAATTTCCGTAACTCATTATCCGGCAGGTTTAATAACTATAATCACATTAATCCACAGAGTACAGACACATAAATCAAAGGATTTCATATTTAAATGCTGTACCATTTCTGTTAACAGTTGTTTGCTATTTTCTGATGGATGGGCTCTGATCAGGACGTCATCTGTCTTCTGCTAGGTCTGGTAGGAGAGAGAGGGAACGGAGTCAGTCAAGAATATCCAAAGTAGAACTCCAAGTACTCACCTCTTTGTTCACCGGATGAGTAACCACAAACCCTCTATGCTTATATCTTACTTGTGTGAACAAGTTACTTGGTCAATAAAACAGATTCTGATAGAACACAGAGTCGTAACCATGACAACAGACACTGCTTCAATTTGGATGTTTCTGGAAACAAGCTTTACATTCTAAAATGTGGATGCTCCACACACCTCTTCACCATCTTCAAATCACCACAGTTTATACCTTTCAACTTTCAGTGGCGAAAAACTTCAACTTCAACTGATCTCAATGTTGTCAAATTTCAGAACAAGCAGAGCTGCCTTGCTCACTCTCAGTTTGTATTTAACTAGTGAGGCTAAAGGTCTGTTAGTTGTTTACTGGTGATACTCATTAGCTGGCACAGTGATGCTGTATGACGAAAATATAGTTTGGACATTCATTAACTATCTGGCTGAAAGATTTTGGGGCACCTCATTAAGTATGAGTACAGTGGACTAATTAATATCTGGGTACATTTGATGTCATTTTCACAAGCATGCTAATGGTGTCTGAAGTGTCCCTGTTCTACCTAGAGGGAGAGTTGAAATGTGTGAAGGAAGTAGGTAACTTTAGGTAAATTAATATGACGTGTGGAAAATTTGATTAATTTAAAAGAACCATTTAAAAAATTGAAATTCAATCCTGTTAACAATTACTTTGGGAAATCTGGCCTGCCAGATCAATCAAGCACCCCTCAAGCTATCCAAATAAATGTATTTAGATGTATATAGGCTCAGTACATTTCCTCCCCTTGCTTACAAATGAGCTCCAGCCCAGGAGGAAGCAAGAAGCTGCCGTATTTTTCTATCTCTTCATCTGAGGAAAAAATGATATTCCATATCTTCATCTAATGCAGGACAAGCTTTAATTACAAAGCCATGAGGCAAAGCCAGGGTGTATCTGCAAAGCAATAAATAGGTGTTAGCCTCGGCCATGCTGCCTTTCAGGCCCCATTTACAGAGAGGGAGATAGAAAGAGAGGCGAGAGTTAGTACGGTGAGAAGTGTCAGAGGAGCCGGTTGTCCAGTCACAAGGTCAGAGGCTGATATTCATCCAAATGGGCACACAGCTTTTGTCATCGGCATATTTACTATGCTAATAGTGTTTGTTCTCCAGGGGATGTTTCAAAATAGGGAGAGTGCACCGCTAATGTGTTCTTTGACTTTTCTGTGACACTTTAAAGTTACAGAAAGATGCTTTGTAAGGCATCACAGTCCCATTAGAAGTGTAGTCCAAGCATATGTTTACTATTACCATGTCCTAATCATACCAAATTTATAACATGCCTTGTGAATGAATATGTTAGCTTTACAATTAGATGCAAAATACTTGACCCACCTTCAGGATAGTGTGTCATACATCTGATACAAATGTAATTGTGTTAGTAAGCCATGTTCCAATTATAAATATACAACTGCCTTACTAGAATTAACGAGAAAAGAATCAAAACTCAGACAATAAGGAGCAATAAGAAAGCATCCTGACTGGAAACATTACAAGGACAGGAGGGTTTTAAAACCGCCCAGAACATCATTGGTACCATACTCTGTATATACGATGTATAAGAAGTAGAAGTAGTCATCGTGACGTCACCCATTCGTTTGTGGACTGAGGTTTTGAAGCCTCAAGATTAGCAATTTATCCGTCACCATCTTGGAATTCGGTCGTCGCCATCTTGGCTATTTTGCAACCGATGAATGGAAGTGACCATATTTGGAGTGCGGAGAAGTGACTCCGGATGAGGCTCTGGTTGCGGCAGTGACCTGTCAATCACAGTTAGCCCCGCCCTAAAGCACACCCTGCATATGGTCCATTTGACTCTAAATGGAGCATCATTTACTAAATGAACATCATGCTGTATTGAAGAAGACTTGAAACTAAAGATTGAGACCATAAACTCATGTTTACAATGTTTACTGAGGGAATCAATCAAGTGAGAAGTAGAGTCAGTTTATCATAGACTTCCATACAATCTGACTTATTTTTCCATACGGAGGAGTCTCCCCCTGATAGTCAGAAGAGAGAATGCAAGTTGATCGCCTGATTGGTACCCATCTACAGAGCATCAGTGATATTTGTGAGGTGAGGTGTCACAGCCTGTTCACTCTGCTGCCTTCGGGCATGAGATACAGAAGTGTCCTGTCATACCACCAAACTACTGAGCAGCTTCTTTCTTCAGGCTGTGACAGTGAGAATCCTCAACTCCAAATCACATTTGCTGATCAAGGCCATGAGATACAGTTAGACGCTTGAAAAACTCTCTTAGGCGAACTTTGACGGAAGAAATTTGCAGTCAATCTACTATTTGTAAGGTCGCATTTTCAATTTGCGCATAGAAAAACCTGAGTGGAAAGGTTTGTTGGTAGGCAGGGTCTAGGTGAGCGGCAATACAGGAACTAGTGGGGCTGGATATCGTTTAAAAAATGACGATGTAAGTACCAACACAGATACTAATAGAGCACCTCATGAAGTACCCATCATTTGAATGGCAACATGTGTGTTTGTCCCACTGGCTAGATTAGCACCGCTGCACTGCACAGCACTCATACAGAAGTAACTTCCGTCCCCTGTCACCATGGGCTGTTATTGACGACCTCACAAATGCAATGCCCGCCCTCTGGTTCCCCTATAGGTTAAAAATGTTAGCTCTGTCAGCACTGTTGTTGGTGTTAGCACTGTTTGCACTTTTAGTACTGTTAGCTGCAAACCCCCGGCTCAGACTTCTCTTTGTTCGCCGGCTGTATGGGTTGTAGCTCGATAGAGGACCAATCACAGGTTACTCAATGAACACTTGAGGTGATTGGCTGCGAGCTAAACCAAACAAATTGTAATTGTTTACTATATCTGGGCTCAAAAAAGTTTGAATAAACAACCAATCCTTTAATTTGTCTTAAGAGGATGAGCTCTGAAGTGTGACGTTAGAATAACATTTCCTGCAATATCTCTATTGCTGCAACTAAAATACATGTCTGTTGAAATCTCAGGGATATGAAACGGTATTTCATTGCATGTCAGCAAATCCGTTCACTTAAGTGTGTCATCACTTGGCGCTCTTCTGTCTCTACACCAGTAAGCTCATTAAGTCAAGCTACTTTTGCAGTGGTTAATTAAAGACGGTCCTGAAGGGCCAGTTTAACATCATTGCACCCTACAGACCAACAATGGCCTTAATTGATATGTTAGCCAAGGACCTCGAAACTGGGACTTTTTCAGCACTTTATAGATTTAGCTTAATAGGTTGCAAATGAATTAGGGACCTTCATTAGAAGAAGAAAATTATTCAAAATTGTTTAAGACGAAGAGCTAGAATAGCCTCACATTGAACATAAATTAGGTTGACTGTACATGAAGCATTTTGGGAAGCAATAGTCAGACAAAAAGGACCATAAAGGCTTATCCCCAAAATATGACACCTGAAACATACAAAAACATTTTTGATCCCATCCTACCTTTTATTATTTGTTACATCATCATTTACATAAACTACTTGGATTGAATACCAGCTATTGTCGACAGCAATGAGAACATGTCTCCAAGGGTGCTTGAACATGAATAATGCATTGTGTGTACGCTGACAACGTTCTCCATAGAGTACGTGTGAGCAAGGTCCTAGAGAGACAACGCTCAGGCAGAGCTGCAGCAGCATAAGAACAGAAGCGACCGACCACGCTGTTTCTCTCTGGTTCCCAGACATTTTGTAAAACATTGTGATCATCTCGGGATGCTACTGAGGACAAAGAAATAGTCCCGATTGTTTCAGCACGTTCTCGCTCCTGCTGCTATCGACGTGTGCTGCTGCCTCTGCTGTGATGGAGTGCATTTCAAACCATTCTGTCACGACAGATTGGCAGGAGAGAAAATGTGTGTGTGTTTGTGTATTTGCGAGCACATATGCATTACCTGTGTGAGCAAGTTGATTGGCAGGCCAGTATCTACCTAAGGAGTGCCGCAAAAGTCTCCAGTCTCCAGTTGATGTGCTGGCCTGCGTTGGTTTCTACAGAGTTGATTGGATGTGAACTAGCTGCTGATCCCTCTGACAGTGGAACAATTATATATTGACATTGAATAGATACTTGTAATTGTACTGTAGCTTTCACTGTTGTGGGAAAAAATATAACATTAACTTCAAGGCAACTCTCATCAACAATGGGGGGGAGGGGACCCTTTGATTGACCCCATGGAATCCTCAACAGCAAAATTTGAGGGCTTCGCTAAATTCATTAAAAAAGCAGTATCCATTTTTCATAAAGCAAAACATTTGTTCACAAATATGAATAGTGAGTCAAAGAGAGGATTTTCAACAGCCAGAGCCCCAACAGATTACGCAAGAGAGCCTGTCTTCACTGTTTGTGGACCTGAAATGACCCGCTTTAGTCAAATTTGATCCAGTGATGTTCATGAGAACCTTGAATAAAGTGAAACATTGTCTCTCAACTTCTTGGATACGAGAACCGTTATGTGGAGAAGCCTGTGGTCTGTGCGTCAGGTTCTAGTGTCGTGTGTGTGTTTGTTTGTGTGTGTTGGGTCAGAGTGAGAGAGGCGAGTGTGCTGTGTTGATTCTGTTGCAGGGGATAGTTGTGACGTGGTCGTGTAGTTGTGGGAGTGGCCTTGATGTCAATAGCATTAGCACTGGTGAGGTGTACAAAGTGTGTATAGGTGAGTTGATTGCCTTGGCTTGCATCCATGAAATCTTGTATATTGCATATTTAGTCTGTGTAAAACTTCAGCATAATACTGGAGCACTAGGTAGGGGATCTAGGTAGGGAGATTTGCTTGTAAATTATTTCTACTTTGTTTTTCTTAAGTAAATGATCTAAATACATCTTTCACAACTGATTATCATGCAAATATTCATATGTATTGGTACTATGGTTTAAGCATATGAGTAGATAAAGGTAATTCCACCATCCTGTTTATTCTCGAAACTTACTAGAAGATGTGCGTGTTTTTCTTCAAATTTCAGTCATGTGTCTGGTCTATAAATAACAATCTACTCACGACTAAACAAGGAAGGCAGAACCAAGCAATAGTGTGAAATAGGGGTTGAGCAGCCTATTAGAACCAAGGTATTTGAAAGGAATAAAAGCACAAATAAAATCAATGGAGATATAACAAACATTTTCTTGAATTTGCTCCAGTTTCACTGCTGAGTGCCTGAAAGTGAGCCATGAAAGTGTCGTTCCAGTCGGTGCTGAGGATTGTGTCAGTTAGTCACTCAGAGCAGCAGGCAGAGCCTACGTGGTGATAGATATGTGCACAGGCCAAGTGTTTTGAAGTCCGCCTCCACAACATGAGTCTATCTTCTTAACTTTTTGAGCTTGACTGCAAATGACCAGAGTCAGAGAGATTAAGTGGGTTTAATGTACAGTATGTCCACCACAATATGAGTATTAAAGAAAAATATCTACTGTGGTATATTTTCAGGTCTTGCACAATACAGCGAAGGCCCCAAGTGTTTTTGTCCTATATAAGAAGCAGATGTGCAGGATACCAGGGGCTGAAGGTCAAAGGTGTAGAATGTTGGAGCCCCATACAAGGTCTTGACCTCAGCCCAAATGTGAATAACATGTACCATATATAAGGAGGTGAAAGAGCCCGAAAAATAGGGATCTCACAGATTCGACTCGAGACCTCCGGGCGCTCTAGACGTCCGTCATGACATGTGTTGCTTGTTTGTAATAAACTTCATTATACCAGCAAGAACAGTGTCCACGGAGCATCCTTTCTCATCACTTCAACAGCACTGTCGCATGAAAGATACGACACTACTCCAATATAGATTTGATGGTTGTCAATCATTAAAGATGCGATATACAGGATTCAGAGCATTTATATAGCAGCAAACACCTATTATCTATGTAAAAAATATAAAGGAGTAATGTTTACCTGAGAAGAGAATGAATTTTACAAGGTTATTTTATTTTCATTGGAGTTGAGGATGAATTAAGCAGCATCGTCATGGAAGTGAAGCGCCCAATCCCAGGTTACCCATCAGGAAACACTGATAGCTCTGTCAGCACTTTTGCTGTTGTTTGCACTGCTATTGCTGTTAGCACTGTTAGGTGAAAAATTGTTTGAGCTCTACCTAATTTCGCAACACATGTGGTTACCCTGCTACAATCCTATGATTTGCCAGTTAAATGCTTTTAATGTGAAATAGCAGCAGTAGCAAATGTTTAGTTTGCAACAATAAACAGTGTGGCTTATATGGACAATATCGCAAACAGATGGAGGTGATTACAGAATGTAGATACATTCAATGGCTATTGTAAAAAAGAAAAAAAGCGCGTTTGATTTCATGCAAGTCTTGCGAAAAATGCGCCACCAACTGAAAGACATGGGCTTATCATTTTGATCTTGTAGAGCAGCAATCCAATGGTCTGATTGCAGGTTTAAGCAGGTAATCTGTTAAATCATTACAGCTTTCAGAGTTTTGAGCAGAATCCCCACAGCCTAAGCTATCAGTGTGACAGTGTAGAGTACCTGCTCTCTGGAATCTGTCACTCTGCTGATTGACAGGTTGCATTCTGGAGGTGGGCCATGAAACTGTCAACTCGGCAGGCGCCTAGGGGCCTGGCTGTGCTGATATGATTTATGTAGGCGCTGATTGTGTCAGTTGCTCTGCAAATTGATCATGTCACTCCTTCCTGTAAACCGGTGCCCTGCAGAGGGTTTACAGCAGGGCCAGATACCCGAAGCAGGACCATTTCACAGAGGAAGCTGGGGCGAAAAGGTGTTCTGCAAAAATTGTACATTTCTGAAGAAGTGTCAAATACCACCAATGGCACTTCTAAGTGCAAATTTGACTTTGAGGATTCAGGTCAGCAAATCGTTGAACACGGAACAGTGTCTGTGGGGCTTCAAAGGGAAAGAAAGAGAAAGTTCTGTAACCAACACTGTTCAGTCTCATGGTTTTCCAAGTGGCTGTACTTGTTCATCAGGCTGCTGCAATCAAGAGGAGATAATTAAGATGAGGGCTCCTCTGGCTCTCATTTAGTTTAATAATTCAATCGACAAAAGGAGTATGGCGTTAAAAGCACTAGACCAAGTTGATAAGGATGAGAACTGCGGCAGATCACAGACATCTAGTTTAGCTAGACAAGGTCATTCCAGTTAGATCTCTGCTTAAATGTGGTTTATCTGGATTTAACACATGCATTCAGGAAAAACGCTACAATACATGTGTGGACTGGATCTTTTCCTCCCTTAACATTTAGGTGTTTATTGATTGTCACAGAAAAACAACTTAAAGAACTGAAAACCAATATCTTAAATACGCTCAAATTGTTGATTGTGTGTAATTGTCTTGTTTGGGGCTGGTGAGGGTTTCAAGTCAAGGCTGGTTTGAGCGTGATTGTTTTGTTGCCAAAACCTGATCAAGTTGTTGTGTTGCCTAAACCTAACTAAAGTTATTGTTGCATAAACCGAACTAAGTGGTTTTGTTGCCTAGACATAAATAAGTGCTTTTATTTCCTAAACCGAACTAAGTGGTTTTGTTTCCCAGACCCTACTAAGTGGTTTTGTTGCCAAAATCTAACGACGTGTATGTTGCCTTAACCCAACTAAGTGGTTTTGTTTACTAAACCTAACCAAGTGGTTTTGTTGCCTTGACTTAACTTAGTGATTCTGTTGCCTAAACCTCAGTAAGTGTTTTTTTTTGCCTAAACCTAACTAAGGGATTTGTTGCCTAAACCTAACTAAGTGGTTTTGTTAACATAACTAAGCTGTTGTGTTGCCTAAACCTAACTTAGGGTCTTGTTGTTTAAACCTAACTAAGTGGTTTTGTTGCCTAAACCTAAGCCTTAAGTGTGTCACAAAGTGTAGCCAGGAAGGTAGTATTTTGCATGTTATTTTGAGTGTAATTATTGTTTTGGAGTGTGTTTCTTTTCTTTTGGGTTTCTTTCAGCTTTGCCTGGCAGACAAACAAGACACTCCCCAAACACACCTGGCATCAGACAGGAGAGGTGCCATATTGGACGAGATTGATAAATACGCTGCTGGGGCGAGGAGCGAGGAGGCAGAAAAAGGCAAGACCTGGTTTGGTGTGAGTGGACATACAGTGAGAGGACAAGCACTCAGATACCCCGCGTGACAAGCCCCGAGGCTGACCTGCTTATGCTCCATGGGAACTCAAAGGAGGAACAGCAAACTATCGGGTGGTGAGGACCACAGTCAAAGAATATCTGAGCGGATCGGCAGGCCTGCAAAGTGACGGTCTCCCCAACCAGGAAGAGCGTGCCGATAATTGAATAGCGAACCTCTCTCCCCTCTCCTTCCCTTCCTACTCCAAGCGGTAGTGTAAAGACAGATTTATTTCCTCTTATCTTGACGGAACGGTCTGGATTTCAGTTTATACATTTTTTTTACTTCTGCAACTCCTTTATTGCCTGTACAAAAGAGACTTAAAAGTCTCTTTTAAATATAAAAGAGACTTTTAAAACTAGAACTCGAGTGTGTGTGTGTGTGTGTGTGTGTGTGTGTGTGTGTGTGTGTGTGTGTGTGTGTGTGTGTGTGTGTGTGTCAAGACTGGGGTCTTAAAAGTAACAGGGCAGTGTCTGCTTATTTGGGTGTGTTAAGTGTTTCTGTTTACTGCGACCGTAGTGTGTTAATCAGTCACACCATGGGCCCTGACAAGGCATCAGTATGTTGGTGCAACAAGCTCATCCCCTCCCCAACCTCTACGCCCTTACTTAGCCTGTAATGTTACCGAAGCCTTCAGGAGCAACTTGGGGTTAAGTGTCTGCCTAGCAACATAAAGGGCACACCGATTCCTGCATTGCCACTGAACTTTGGCACTGGACATAAAACTTATCCTCTGGAGTAAACAGCTACACCTCAACTACTGCCTCAGTATTAAAGACGTGCTAAGTGTTGTACAGCTATCTCAGCATCATGGAGATACTTGCCATGGTAACAAGGGAAAAGTTTCAGAAATCGTTTGTCTTCAGAAACACTCGCTGCTCCAACACAGCATGATGAGCATTTCAACTTGGTTGGCATTTAAAAACCAGATCGGGCAAAGCCATTTGCATTCAGAGTCAATTTGTTGGCCAAACCCAAGAATGAATGCATAATGAATAACATTACAATACACATTATCATAGTACAGCCAATGAAGCGCTATGTGTTTCTGCTGATTAGCAAACTACTGTTATGACCTGGCACTCATTGAATGGGCATAAATTAGGCCACTTACTCAGACCACAATCCTCCACATTTGAGCAGCTGAAGTTTGGGGTTTGTTTCCACAACAGGAGTATGTGCCAGTAAGAAGTTAATGAGTGGGATCCCTGTGCACAGCCATGCTAATTCAAGATGGAAGGCAGCCAGAGCAGGAATAATACAAGCTTAAGGTTACAGGTGTGCTAGTGCTTACAAGTTCTGTGTTTCTTATTTTTTAATCAATGTTTTTATATTAGCAAAGGAAAGAACTGACAATGTGTAATGTGAAAAGGGTTGCCTGTTGCCATTTAAACACCAATATACAACCATATGTCATACAAATGGACATATCACCCAACTCCGCATTTTGTCCTAAAATTCCTCCTAAAAGCTCTAAAAGTCCTCCTTACTGTACATGCTGAGCATCAAACTGACGACAAAGTTAGCAACTAGCTGGTGAACTCAAGAGAGCATTTAGCAGGGTCAGCATCACTGTCTGCCACTTTTTGCTATCGTCCTATTAAAATATCCCAGATAATAAATAATTGTGCAATGTTGTCAATTAAAAGTAAAGTCTAACTTCTTCCCTTCTAAACAAATATTGTTTTAACCATTTACTTTAGGTTTGTCTGTACCAGAGCCGGCAAAAGGAAGCTATCACCGTTGGTTTAGTCGTGCCCAAGAGGCTATATCATTTGCTACCAATCACAAACACCGCTGCTACCTGTCATGAAAATAATAGGGACTTTAAATGCTAGAGGGACGCTGCGGTGTCTGCAGATATATCAATATATATATATATGAATCATTTATGTCATATACATTGAATGTGTTGTATCTAAGAACTGTTATGCTGCTCATTCTGCACACATGACATCTATTGCATTCTGTCCATCCTGGGAGAAGGATCCCTCCTCTGTCGTTCTCCCATAGGTTTCTTCCTTTTTCTCCCTGTTAAAGGGGTTTTTAGGGGAGTTTTTCCTGTGATGTGAGGGAAGGACAGAGGATGTCTGTGCAGATTGTAAAGCAGGCAAATTTGTAATTTGTGATTCTGGGCTATACAAAATAAACTGAATTGAATTGAATTGAATCAATGATCAGTAAGCAACATTGTTAATCTTACAATGGCTACTTCTTGTAGGACGTCTCAGCACAAATATTGCTGGCTAACGTAGCTAAACAAACTTGGTTTATTGACAGTAATGGTCCAGGAAGTATTAAAGCTCCAGATTCATAGAGGTATATAAACTTGGGCGATTAGCACCACTTTCTGACAATATAAGAAAACATTACTAATGCAATATCTGTCTCTCGACTTCGTAGTGGGAAGTTCTAGTTCTCCCATTCTCGGCCTGGTTGACTGGTTGCCATGCAGAGACACAAATATATTTTGATAGCTTAAACCAAAGCGGCATTACAATTTCTATATCCATCCTTTCTTTAAAATCGTCATGCTTCTATGAAGGAAAAAAATCTCTCTGTCTTTCCCTCACACACCTTTATTATTTCATCGTTGTGTTTCATCTTCTGTCTGTTCTTCCTGTAGTCGTCTATCTTGTCTCTCCTTTTGCCTCTTCTATGGTCTCCCCTCTGTCCAGCTTTTATCTGTTTCTGTTCTCATCCTTATCATCCAGGAACATAAGCCACACAAGCAACATATTCATCTATATCACGAATTTCTATATAAAATCATTATATTACCAACTCGCACCAAACACCCAATATGCTTGTCACATTCTTTTTTATCATTGTTACTTCTTATCATTATCATAATTCATTATTCTTAATGCCTTTTCTCTTTCTCTCTGTTCCTCGTCTTTACTCATTATCCAAACATATTCTTACATGACATGATTCAATTACTGGACAAACTCAACCTCCCAGTTCAACATAAACTGTTGTAGTGTACTGTACTTATCTTAGTGTCCTATTGTCTCTATATATTTTAACCCCGTCCAAGTGTGCTGTGTGTTTTTGTAATGTTAAATATCACCAATAATTTTCTGATCATCAGAGCCTCTACTGGCTTTCACAAACATTAAAAGGATTTGTAATATTTATTTATTCATGACTCATGAACATACTTGATTTGGCCGACCTTATGAAGAACAAGAAATAACATTTTAATGTCATATTTCATAAATCTGAAAAAACAGCTGCATTTGCAATGAGATTCTTTGTTGGTCTTTTTTGTAGTGACAATATGTCAATGTCGTCTATACAGGTTGCTATGCTGCCCCTAGGGGCCAGACTTTACTCATATTTAGTTTCCTTTGGAAATTGGAATGGAGTAAACTTAAAAAAGCCACAAACAGGGCTTTCATGCTTCATACACCAACTAAATATAAGGTGAAATGGAGTAAAAAATTGGGTAATGTACTTATGTTGTGATAATCTACTGATCCAAAAAAATGTTCCTGAATTCTGTCTGTTGGAATTTCAGATGAGATGGTGTATGAAGGGTCTAAGCATGTGCTGCTTGCCAGCTGTATGCTGCATTCACTGCATATTAGATTAGCTGTAAATATGATCCGCAGTCAAGTGCTAATCACAAATACAATCTGTGGGATTTTGCTCTGGCTCTGATATCTCCACAGCCAACAGCCAGTGTGTCGGTGTAAATAGTAAATATAGCAGTGTGTTAACTGATGCCTGCATTACAAAGCACTAAAAATAAAAATAAAAAAAGGACTCGTTCTTTTAGAAGACGTAGTGACGGCAAACCATTACAGTACAGAGGTGATTTACGTGTCTGTATTCTTAGCTGCTGTGTTTCTTATGTCAGTTTGCAATCAAGGTAATTTTCCAAAAATTATAGGTTTTGATGTTTTCACTGAAAGTGGCTTGATTGCATTTCCATCTCCCAGGAATATGAATAAATCTCTTGTGAAATGTTGACAAAACTCCCAAAGGAACGGATGAATAAAAAATGTGCTTGACGTTTCTAAAAAAAAAATTGGCAGTAGTTTTGAAAGGCTGCGGATGTAACCCCCACCCACCACACACACACACACACACACACACACACACACACACACACACACACACACACACACACACACACACACAAGAGAGTCTGAATGAGACATTGCAGTCACAGTCATCATCAGGTGGAGAGCAGACTTTGTCACTCTCATTTCGTGTGTCCCCCTTAATGTGTCGGTGTCACAGCAGCACGTCCCACACTGCAGACAGCACATCACGACCTGATCGCCCACCAACACACTGTCACGGCCCGTTATTGTCTGGGGCCGAGGCCTAGATGACTGTGTCGATCTGGAGTGTCATCGTGTAACATCTTCTTTATGGCGTCGGACTGATTGTGTCATGTGAAAAGCAAAGTCATGAAGTTAACATATTCCCTGCTGTTTCAAATGTCTTGCTGTTTTAATATCAAAGTTCTGGTGCTAAAGAAGTTTAATGCCTCCAACTGGCATGGCATTGCCATTTATCTTTATACATTTCTGTCACTGTATGTCTTTCTTAAAGGTGTTCAAATTTAAGGGGTATCATCTCCTTCCGTCCAACTGTCTGAATCTCCATCTTTCTCTTCTAGATTTCCCCCTTTTGCCATCTTCTTTTAATCCGTTCCTTTCTTCACCAAGTTGGGATAACTGTAAAGCTCTTAAAATGTAGAGATGACGAGAAGGGGCGGGGCTTTGTTGGCCATGGGTAAAAGAAAACTTGGCAGGAGTATCAGCGGAGTAGAATGTTCAGCTGGAGAAAAAAGGGGGAAGCTCTGGGACCTGAATTCATTGGGCCAAACAGCCTGTTTTTACAACATCAAAGATAAAGAATCAAAAGAACAAAATGATACACATGGATTAATTTAAAGCTGCAACAACACCACGCTTATAGTTCTACAAAACTTAACTAAATTGTGCAAAAGTGTCAGTTTCATCTGTGCTGATATGGACTGGAGATAAAAAAAATGATTTGGGCCTGTGCAGGCAGTGTTTTTTTGAGCTTTAAAGGAATCTGAATCCCAGCGGGCACCTTTCACAATTACCAAAACAGAAACATCAGTGATGTGCACACACACACACACACACACACACACACACAAACACATTCACCACATCCCTAAGCGTGTGAGAAACTCAATGGCCAGACCTCAGATCTCATCAGAGGCAGCGTTGCCTGGTTACATGCGGTGGGTCGCTCATTGAGCTGACGTGGTAAGCACGGATGGAAAGGTCAGCCACAGGGTCCTGCCAAGTATTTTATCAAATCACACAGCTGTGCGGCTGATGAGGGAGTGTGTCAGTGTGTGAGTTGCACTGTGTGTCTGACTGTCCATGCATTTGATGTGTTCTTTAAACTCTATATCTAAGGCGGTATGCATTGTTCTCACAACGCAAACCTCATCTAACAACTGAACATGCTTTGGAATCAGCCGACGATGCAGAGAGACACCAGAAAATAAAGAGTTAATAGGCAGCAGTCTCAGGTGACATGTGA